>NW_016107339.1:6818554-6842730 GCF_001604975.1 Cebus imitator | reverse complement strand
CAATAACAAAGACCTGGAACCAACCCAAATGCCCATTGATGATAGACTGGACAGGGAAAATGTGGCACATATACACCATGGAATATTATGCAGCCATCAAAAACGATGAATTATTTTTAAAGTAAATTTGCAGACATTGTAATACTAATGTAATTAGACCTGAGCCCCATTCAGTAGACTTGGATCTATCTTTTTTGCATGACTCTTCTTGGGTTCATTTTTCATGTTGATCATTGCCTTTGGTTTTCTCATTAACACCTTGCATCTAGGTTCCCTTTGGCCTGTTCTGTCATTCTGAAGCTGTGTCTCCATCCAGAATTGCTAGATAGAATGTATGTGAACTTACATTGAACTGGAATTTTGTATGTGCCCACTGAGATATGATTGTGGTAGATTATTGGTCTTCACCCTTCCTGGAGATAAGTGTCCAGGTGCTTCCCAGTCGCATAATTCCTCCTCTTGTTCATATGTAGTATTTACTAACCCTGATATGAGAAGCACGTGATGAGGAGGGTGTATGGGGCAAAGTCTCACTAAATGACAAGGCAGTATTTGAGATGTAGCTTTTAGGTTTTAGAAATGGTTTATTAAAATATAACTGACAGAAGATGAGCTTTGCATATTTAAAGGGTACAGTTTCATAAGTTTTGACGTAAATGTGCACCCATGAAACTATTACCACAATCAAGATAATGAAGATAGCCATCATGTCCTTTTGCAATCTTGTCCTGTCACCGTTCCCTCCCTCACCCCTAACCCCAGGCAACAACTGATCAGCTTTCTGTCTCTATATCCTATATTCTCATTTTCTAGAATTTTATAGGAAGCAATCATACAATATGTACTCTTTTTTTAACTGTTTTTCTTCACTCAGCATACTTACATTGAGCTTCACTCATGTTGCAGTAGGAATCAACTGCTATTGAATGTAGTAGATTCATTTTCATTAATGAGGAAAATTCCATTGTGCAGATATACTAGTTTGTTTATTTATTCGCCTGTTGATGGACAGCTGGGTTGCTTCCAGCTTTTGGCTATCATAAATTAATTTGTTACGAACATCAATGTATAGTGTTTGTGTGGACATATGCTTTCTTTTCTCTTGGTAAAATACCTAGGAATGGAATGGCTGGATCATATGGTAGTGTTTGTTTAACTCTTTAAGAGCCTGTCAAATTATTTTGCAGAGTGAATATACCATTTTACATTCTACTAGTGTTCTCAGAATGAAGTCAGTACCAGCTGCATTTTCTCGAGACCCAATAACGTGAAGCAGACAAACTGGAAAGAAGGGAATTTGTTACTTAACTGGATACAGGGAGAAAACCGGAGATAATTCCACCAGACCAACTCAAAGTGTTACAGTTTTCTTAGTCCTTAGATAGATTGGGGTTATGTGCCTACAGTATAGCGTTCACCTAAGTCTATTGGCAACTAATTTTGTTTCAACTAGAAGGTCAGAGGTAAAAAATGCTTGCCAAGTCCGATTAAAAGGGCCCCAGTGTTTACTGTTCAAGGCCTGTCTACTGTGGTATCAGAGTGATTATTTCTACCTTATCTCCTTTACAGCTTGGTCTGGAGAGCTGCCTTGGACTCTCCAATGAATCTATTCAAACAGCTGCCTCTGTTACCTTGAATTGTCTCAGATTTTGTCAACCCGAGACGTGTTCTGGCACTAGGAATGTAAAACTATTTCTATTATTTTGGCTTGCTCCAGCAAGGGAGAAGCCCATGCAAGTCTCCTACTGACCATGTGTTTCATTTCTAGCTTTGATGTCTGGGCACCAAATTCCCTAGGTTTAACTATTTGCTCAACGTTAAGGCAGCCCTGTGGAAATTTGTCTGTATAACTGCAGTGCTCTGCATGCCCATTTATGTGATTGCCAGGAAGAACTGGCCTACCATACCAGCAATATATGATTCTTTATAAATTTTTCATAAACTCTAAATACAAGTCCCTTATAAGAAGCACAATTTTATTTTTTTTCCTAAGTTGTGCTTCCATTTATTCACTTTACAATATTTTTTGAAGAGCAAAATTTTTAATTTTGAGGAAGTCCAGTTTGTTTTTATATGGATTGTGTTTTTGATGTGGTATCTAGAAAATCTTTTCCTAAGCTAGGAGAAAACAAAAGTTTTCTCCTAGTTTTACAGATCCATTTGAATTATTTTTTGCACATTTCTATGTGGTTGGCATATGAATTCTTTTCTCTCTCTCTCTCTCTCTCTCTCTCTCTCTCTGTGTGTGTGTGTGAATGGACATCAATTTTCCGAGCATCATTTGTTGAAAAGTCTGTCCTTTCTACACTGACTTCTCTTTGCATCTTTGTGAAAAGTCAACTGCCCCAAATGGGTGAGTCTGTTTTTGCACTTTTCATTCTGTTTCACAGATAAATTTGTGTACCTTTATGGTAGTCTCACTATTTTGATTATTGTAGCTTTATAATAAGCTTTGCAAGGAGATAGTGTTAATTCTCCAACTTTGTTCTTTTCCAAGTTGTTTTGGCTCCTCTGAGTCCTTAGTGTTTTCATATGAATTTAAGAATGTGTTTGTCAATTTCTACATTGCTGGGATTTTATTGGGATCATATTGAACCTATAAATCAATTTGAGAGAAATGACATTTAGTCTTTTGACACATAAATTCAATATATATTTCATATATTTCATTTGTGTAAGTCTTCCTTAATTTCTCAGTAATATTTAAAATTTTCAATGTTTTAAATGATTTTTGTAAGATCCATCCATAATTATTTAATATATTTTAATGGTATATAAATAACACTAATTTTTAATTTCAATACCTGAGTTTTCACTGCTAGTATACAGAAAAACTTTCTTTTGGTGTATTTATTTGAGACAGGGTCTCACTCTATGGCCTCTGCTGGAGTGCAGTGGTGTGATCATGGGTCACTGCAGCCTTGACCTCCTGGGATCAAGAAATCCCCCTCCTCACGGTCCTATCCACGTAGCTGAGACTACAGTTCCATGCCACTAAGCCTGGTTAATTTTATTTTTTGGAGAGACAGGCTTCACCATGTTGCCCAGGCTGGTCTTGAACTTCTGATCTCAAGCAGTTCTCTTGTCGCGGTCTCCCAAAATGCTGAGATTACAGGTGTGAGCCACCATGCACAATTGAGTTTTGTTTATTGGCACTTTATTTAATTCACTTACTAATTCTAGTAATTTCTATCTTGTAGATTCCGCCAGATTTTCTGCAGAGAATCATATTATCTTTGGATAAAGGCAGTTTTGCTTTTTTCTTTTCCACTTAGATGTATTTTATTTCTTTGTTTTGCCTTACTGTACTGGCTAGGACCTCCAGTACAATGCTGAACAGAAGCCGTGAGGGTGAAAAGCCTTGTCTTTTTCCTTATCTTAGGGGAAAGTAATTCAGTTTTTTATCGTGTCGTTAAAATACAAATGAAATATTAGTTGTAGTGTTTGTCAGGTTGATGAAGTTCCCCTCTATTCCTAGTTTGAGGGAAGCTCTTATCATGGATGCTAGATTTTGTAAAATAGCTTTAGTGTTTCTTGAGATAAATACATGCTTTTCCTTTTTTTTAGTTTGGTAATGTGGTAATTTATATTGATTGATTTTCAAATCTTAAACTGACTTTACATTCTTGAGATAAGATCATACTTTGTCATGACGTTATTTTTATATCTCTTTCAATTTAATTTTCTAAATTTTTGGTTTGAATTTTCACTTTCATGTTCATAAGGGATATTGAACTATCATTTTTTTTTTAATTTAAATAATGCCTTTATTTGGTATTAAGATAATGCTGGCCCCATAGAACAAGTCAGAAAACATTTTTTTCTTTTCAGTTTTCTGAAAAAAGTGTTTGTAGAATTGGTGTTATTTCTTTTTTGAATTTTTAACAGAATTCTCCAATAAAGCCAAATGAGTCTGAAGTTTTCTTTGCAGGAATGCTTTAACCTATAAACTCAGTAGACATAATGTTTTTTGTTAATAGATATAATGCTATCAGGCTATGTCTTCCTGAGTATAGCTTAGTAGTTTGTCTTTCATTAAATTTATTCATTTATTCTGTGTTGCTGAATTTATTTGCATAAGGTTGTTCAAAATGCTATCTTACTCTCTTTTTCTTATCTGCAGAATCTTTGGTGATGTAACCTCTTTCATTCTTGATATTAGAAATTTTTATTTTCTCTCTTTTTTTCCATGTTTGTCCAGAAGTTGTCAATCTAATTAATCTTCACAAGTAACTATTTGTTTTATTGACTTTCTCTCTTGTTTTCCCTTTTCTATTTCATTGATTTCCACTCTGATCATTACTATTTCCTTTCTTCCACTTATTGTTAATTTAATTTGCTCTTCTTTTGCTCGTTTCTTGAGGTAGAAGCTTAGATTGTTTGTTTAAGACCATTTTTCTTTCCTAATATAGGCAATAGGTACTGTGGATTTCTCTTCTAAGTGCTACTTTAGCAGCATCTGACAAATTTTGATATGTTATTTTAAAAATTCAGTTCAGAATTCTAATTTTCATTTTGATTTCTTCTTTGACCCATAGGTAATTTAGAAGTATATAATTTGGTTACAAGTATTTGAGAATTTTCCATATATCTTTCTGTTAATGATTTATAATTTAACTCATTTGTGATAATAATATATTTTTATAACTTGAATTTTTTTAAGTTTATTGAGACTTATTTTATGATTTAGAATGTGGAAATGTTTTATGTGCATATGAGAATAATTTTTTGGGTGAAGTGCTCTATAAATATCAGTTAGGACAAGTTGATTGACAGTGTTTTTAAAGTCTTCTGTACTTTTATTGGATTTTTGTCTACTTGTTCTATCAATAAGTGAGAAAGGAATATCTGGGTATAATTGTGGATTTGCATATTCTTCATACTTTATATGAAGTTTTTGTATTTTAGATTTGTAAGTTGTTAGTTATATAAACACTTAAGGCTATTATGCCCTTTTAATGAATTGATCCTTTATCATTATAAAATAAACTTTTTCATTACTGCTTGTATTCTTTGCTCTAAAATTTACATGGTCTCATTTAAATATAGCCATTCCAGCTTTCTTTAAATAACTTCCAGCATGGAATATCTTATGTTGTTTACTTTTAGCTTATTTGTATCTTCATATTTAAAGTGTGTTTCTTATAGGCAGCAGGTAGTTAAGTCTTGCTTTTTTATTCAATATAATAATCTTTGTCTTGTGATATGGGTATTTAGACCAGTTATAGCTGATATGGTTACTGATATGGCTGAGTTTAACTCTGTCATACTAATTGTTTTCTATTTGTCTTCTTGTTCCTTCTTTTCACCTTTTCCACCTTCTTTTGAATGGATTGAATATATTGTTATGGTCCCATTTAATTTTCTTTGATGGTTTCCTAGCTGTAACTTTTGTTTATTTTAGTAGAGTTTATAGTAGACATCTATAGCTCATTATAATCTACCTTTAAGTGGTGCTGTATAATTTTGTGCATCTTATAAGATTCTTTCAGCAACGTCTTTCTGATTTTCTTCTGGCATTTGTACTATCATTGTCATGTGTTTTACTTTTATATATATTATAATCCCATACTACACTGTTATTATTTTTGTTTAAACAGTCCATGATGTATTAAATATTTTTTAAAATACGGTTTTTGAGCTCTCAGGCTATGATTTACCTTTGTGTAGCTTTCTTCATATTTCTTGTGCTTGGTGTTTGCTATGCTTCTCGGAGCTGTGGGTTTATAGTTTTCATCAAATTTGGAAAACTTTTGGCTATTTTGTTTTCAGATTGTTTTTTCTGTCTTCCTCCCTCTCTTTTTCTTTTGGGACACTGATTTTATATTTATTAGACCATTTGAAATTGCCTCATAGTTGTTTATTGCCTTGAATTGTCTTTTTTTCTCTGTGTTTCAGTATGGATAGTTTCTATTGCTATGTCTTCAACTTCACTAATCTACTCTCTTACAATGTAGTTTTGTACTGTACTTTACATATTGCTTCTACCCTTATCACTGACTCCATATTTTTCCAGCCATGGAACTTTGCTTCACTTGTTTCTGTTTCCCCAAACCTCAGTAATACATCACAATACACCAGTGCTTAAACTCTTTGGAGAGGAACTGCAGAGAATTACCCCATGGTTCAGCAAGAAAATTAAAACTGAATAGCAGCATAATTATCTTTTAAATTCTTCTATCACTGTGCCACTGGGGAGGTTTTCATCAGGTACATTTTTTTCCTAGCTCTCCTTCCTTATACCAAAAATTGTTACTCAGGGCCCCTTTAGTTCTGAGACCTTTGCTCATTTTCCCTTGGCTTCTTCCAAACTTTGCATATTTAAAGAAACTGCTATCCAAATGTTCTGAATGTACCTATCAACTCTGGGTACCTACGTAGGGGCACTATTAAAAATATTTAACAACCAGATATAGAAACAATGCCAGATATTTCATACTGAGTCAATATTGCTGGTTGAAGATGAGAGAGGTATTAGAGGAGGACCTGAGGATGCTTAGGCTGTGGGAGGGTATGGGCGGGAGGTGGGTGGTCAGCATGCAGTTATTTGTAAGCTGGTAGGAAAGTATTTTAATGTTTTAATGAGTGTGATACAGCTGTTAAAGTACCTATCCATGAATATTAGGTCTGTCACGACTCAAAGCACAAGCAATGTCATGAAATTACTGGGTTTCTTTGATTATGTGTAAACTCTTAGGCAGGGCTTTCTCATCTAATCTTATTTGCCAAAGGCAGAGAATATAACGATTTATTTTTATTGTATCCAGAGCCAGTCTTTCTAGGAACATTTTTTCCTGGTCAAATTGCAAGTTTATAAATCACATGAATAATCAGATTGCGTGTTTATTTTTTATGATTATAGCAATTTAAAAATCAAAGCTATGTAGTGATACATGTAGGCTGTCATTGAGGATCTTCTCCTTACCAAGATGTCCTCTAATCTTTAGAACACCACCTAGTGGACTAATTTGAATTATAATTTCTACCTGTGTGTTTCTTCATTTAGGATGAAATAACAATAAGAAAAACTATCGAAGTAAATATATTCTTACCTTTGTCACTTTCTTGTTCTGATTTTTGATAATTTAGAAATAAGATTTATCAGAGCTAACTTGTTACTTATAAAGAAATTTATTTTCTAAATACTCTGGAATTTTACGAATCTGGCCTTATTGACTTTAATTTTTCTTAATCCAGCATTTTCTAAGAATACAAAATAAGTTTCTATAATTAATGAGAAAATTCTTTCTCGACTGTTGCTTTAAAATATTTCTTAAATATTTCTAGTCTCCAGATACTGTTCTAATTCACAGATGCTTAAGATGACAATGAATAATTGTCTAAAGACTCTGAATGACAATGTAGTTACCCAAGATGTAATATATCTGAACCTAGGAATTTAAATACATCTACTTTGAATAATTTTTTTCATTCATTTCAACTCTGTTTTACCTGTTTAATTTTCAGTTCTTAATGCATTTTGAAATAATGTGAACTTGGACAAATTATAGTCTCCTTTATTTCAGTTTCACCTGTAAAATGGGGTAAAATATCTACCCTAGCAAGGCATTATAAGTGGAAACCCTGGGCAAACTATAAAATGTAAGCAATTATTATTTTAAAGATCTGTAAAATTATCGGACCTTTTTTATTGCTCTTATTGTAATTATTTTCCCTTTAAAGGGATGCACTTAGTCATTCTCAAATGATTGCCTGCATTTTTTTGTAATTTACAAGGAGTTATGATAGTACTGCATTGGGAGGAATAAAATTTAAAAAATTTACTTCTCCAAGTTTTAATAGCTTTCTGTTATCCATATAGTTTGTATTTACTTTCATTTTGAATCATCCTTTTGAATCAATATTTTGAGTGACATTAGGGAATAAGTAAATACAACTGATTTCTCAGCAATAGAAACTATGCTGACTGTTCAAGAAAAAGTGGACTTTACAGAGAATCTTTAAAAATGAAAGAGGGGAAACCATTCCCTTGACCCTGGGCTATTAGAACTAATAAATCTTAAAATCTCAGACAAACCCATAAACACTGCACAATGAAATGTGCATATCACCTAGTATTGGAATTATTTTAAAGTGCTTTACTTTTTTGTTTGATTTTCAAGGCTGCAAATCCATTTTTCTTACCTCCTGCTTTTTCTCTAACCATCAAAAATCTATATTCATGCAGAAATGGCAAGCTCCAGAATTTTTTTAATTTCAGAAGAGAGAGAATTCTGTGATCTTCTATAACAGTGTTATTGATTTTGTAAAAATCAAAAGTTTTCATTCACTGAAAAAGGATTACTTTTTCTTAAGGGTGTGAGACAATGAGCCATAAACCTGAAGTCAGTTCACACTGAAATCATTTTCTGGTTATTCTTTGGCGTGTGTTCAATACCCACCTGGGCTCCATTACTAAAAGTAAGTGTTGCAAATGAATGCAAATTTTAAAATATTTGCTAAGTCTGTAAGTTTGTTTTGTTAAAATCTGTTCATTTGTCTTATATTCTACTTGAAATGAAAGGCTAACAATAACTTCTATAATTTTATAATTTCTACCAAACTAATAATGTACTATAACACCCTTTTGGGGTATGTGTACCCAGATCAGTATTTAATATGCATTTAAGATAATATTCTACAATTAAACATCTGCAAAGAGAAAATATAACTTTGCTAAGTAGGCGCAGCTTGCAGTTAATACTCAAAGCCAATAAAATCACAAGGAATTCTGGTTTTGTGAGAAGTCTAATTCATACACTTAATTAATAAAGGATAAATTAATGAGCTTAAAAGTGCTTTCAAGTCACTGTCACAAACTAAAAGTAGTGATCATAAATTAATAGGACTTCTACAAATATGGCAGAATTTCAAGTGAGTATTATCCCTTAGAGTGTTCACTTTGGGAGACCCTGCAGTAATTGTGATACTGGTGTTCCTCCCGAGTATATTTTGTGACAGATTTTGGAAGCACTATTTTTTGCGTGTTGACTTCCATACCCACCCCATACTCAATCCCCACTCAGTTTTTAAATTATCTCCAGTGGTGGCAAAAGGTTATCCTTTGCAGGTGAATTTATCCTTTGGAGAAGGCCAGGTGTTAATCAGAACCAATTTCACCCACTTGCAATCATATCCGAGGGCCTGTATTCTGTCTTCTGGTGACATTGTCTTTCACATTTTGGTATTCCTGGAGTGATGCACGGAAACTCTTGGGCCCTTCCACAGAGGCTTGTGAGATTGTCAGCAATATGTGAAGTCATGAATTGGATTGACTTCATGATGTGACATATGACTGTGCAGTCAAGTGATTTGGAAGGAGAAAGACTTATGTGCAAATACTAGTTCCTCACTTGCTGGCTTTGTGACTTGGGGCCTTTTGGCATTTTAAATTGTGTAAACATCAGTTCTTTTCGTCTGGAACATGGGACAAATAATACCTACTTCATCCAGCTGTTGTGAAAGACTATGTGTAAAATGGTTTTTCTACACATAGTAAAATGGTTTTTCTACACATAGCAAAATGGTTTTTTTTACACATAGTAAAATGTGTAAAAATGTGTAAAATGGTTTTTCTAGTGTATGGCACATGGTAAAGCCTCAATGATTGGCAATTTTTATAATTTTCTCTGAAGATAGTTAACAAAAAGGAGTTACAAAATGTTCTGGGCCAAAGCTATATCATAGGCAAAATTGCCATAGATAAGACTACAAAGAGGAGACTAATTTTTAAAATTTTATTTTTAATTTTTATGGATACATGGTAGGTATTTATATTTATGAAGTACATGAGATTTTTGTTTGTTTGTTTGTTTGTTTTTTGAGACAGAGTTTTGTTCTTATTGCTCAGGCTGGAGTGCAATGGTGCGATCTCGGCTCACTGTAACCTCTGTCTCCTGGGTTCAAGTGATTCTCATGCCTCAGCCTCCCTAGTAGGTAGGATTACAAGCGCCCATCACCATGCCCAGGTAATTTTTGTATTTTTAGTATAGAGGGGGTAATACCATGTTTCACCATGTTAGAGAAGGCTGGTCTTGAACTCTTGACCTTTAGGTGAGCCGCCTGCCTTGGCCTCCCAAAGTGCTGGGATTATAGTCGTAAGCTGCCATGCCTGACCTACATGAGATATTTTGATACAGGCTTACAATATGTAATAATCACATTCAGCTAAATAGGGTGTCTATCATCTCAAGCATTCTTCATTTCTTTGTGTTAAGAACATTCCAAATGTACTTCCTGTTATTCTAAAATGTCCAACAAATTATTGCTGACTTTAGTCACCCTGATGTGCTATCAAACACTAGATCTCATTCATTCTAACTATATTTTTGTGCCCATTAATCATCTACACTTCCTCACCCCTAACCCTTCCCAGCCTCTGGTAACCGTCATTCTACTCTCCATCTCCATGAGTTCAATTGTTTAAATCTTTAGCTCCCACAAATGAATGAGAACATGCAGCTTGTCTTTTTATGTCGCTGATTTAACTTAATGTTCTCCAGTTCCATCCATACTGTTGAAAATGACAGGATCTCATTCTTTTCATGGCTAAATAGTACTCCATTGTGTGTATGTCACATATTTTCTTTATCTATTTGTTGCTGAGCATTTGGGTTGATTCCAAATCTTGGCTATTGTGAATAGTGCTGCAGTAAACATAAGAGTACAGATATCGTTCCTCAAGGACCTAGAAATAGAAATTCCGTTTGACCCAGCAATCCCATTACTGGGTATATATCCAAAGGATTATAAATCATTCTACTATAAGGACACATGCACACAAATGTTTATTGCAGCACTGTTTACAATAGCAAAGACCTGGAACCAACCCAAATGCCCATCGATGATAGACTGGACAGGGAAAATGTGGCACATATACACCATGGAATATTATGCAACCATCAAAAACGATGAGTTTGTGTCCTTTGTAGGGACATGGATGAACCTGGAAACCATCATTCTTAGCAAACTGACACAAGAACAGAAAATCAAACACCGCATGTTCTCACTCATAGGCGGGTGTTGAACAGTGAGAACGCATGGACACAGGGAGGGGAGCACCACACACTGGGGTCTGTTGGGGGGAAATAGGGGAGGGACAGTGGGGGGTGGGGAGTTGGGGAGAGATAGCATGGGGAGAAATGCCAGATATAGATGATGGGGAGGAAGGCAGCAAATCACACTGCCACGTGTGTACCTATGCAACAGTCTTGCATGTTCTTCACATGTACCCCAAAAACTAAAATGCAATAAAATAAAAAAGAAGGTACAGATATCTTTTCAATATACTGATTCTTTTTTTCTTTTGGGTATGCACCTAGTAGTAGGATTGCTGGATCATATGGTAGCTCTATTTTTAGTTTTTTAAAAAAACTTCAAATTGTTCTCCATAGTAGCTGTACTATTTACATTTCCGACAATAGTGTGCAAGGGTTCCCTTTTCTCCACATCCTCACCAGCATTTCTTATTGACAGTCTTTTGAATAAATGTCATTGTAACTGGGATGAGATGATGTCTTGTACTTTTGTTGGGCATTTCTCTGATGATAATGTTGAGTTCCTTTTCACAGAGGGAGACTAATTTTTTTTTTCTTTTTTGTTTTTGAGACAGAGTCTCACTCTGTCACCAGGTGCCATGCTGGAGTGCAATGGCACAATCTTGGCTCATTGCAACCTCCGCCTCCCAGGTTCAGGCAATTCTCCTGCCTCAGCCTCCCCAGTAGCTGGGACCACAGGCGCATGCCACCATGCCCAGCTAATTTTTGTGTTTTTAGTAGAGAAAGGGTTTCACCATGTTGGTCATGATGGTCTCGATTTCATGACCTTGTGATCCACCTGCCTCAGTCTCGCAAAGTGCTGGGATTACGGGCTTGAGCCACCGCACCTGGCCCCAGGGGGAGACTAATTTTTACATGTAGCTTTTGAAATCAGTTTCACTAAGTTAAACTCACCTTCTGTATAGCCTTCTAAGTGACTCTTCTTAAAAGGAGCACCTGTTCATTTGACTGTATTTTGGAACCAGCCTGTTAAAAAATAAATTTTATTGTTGTTTTAGTAACAACATCAGATGGCCTATATGATTTATTTGTAGTCTTATCTAAGCAAGAAATAGGAATATCCTATTGAAGAAAGGATGAAAGATTTTCTTTAGAAAGATTTCTGATCATTTCTTATTCTGATATATACTATGACAAGGTCGTTAGTTTGTTGTGACTAATTGGAAGTTTTTGGTTATGCATCAATTTTTCTTTCAGATGCTATTGTTTCTTAAAAGCACAATTGTGGTCAAAACATGACCAGCGTATTTTTAGAAATGTTGCAATGCCCTTGATTGGTGATTATGTTGCCATCCTTTTCTGTTTCCTGTTTCTCCCTCATGTATTTGAAACACAGGTTTTTCACATGTCGGTTGGATTCCTTAATTGCTGATAGATAAATATTCTCATTGCTGTTCTCAGTTTGGTACTTTAAACATCTTAAACAGTTTACTAATGAAGTATCATGCCACAGAATTAGGATTGCCAAAGAATAAAAGTAGAAATGATAGAGTGGAGAAGAGGGGATGCTGATCTCTACTAACTTTGGTGAGTAAACAGCTACAGGCATCTAATGAGCAGTTTTAGGATAAATAATGTATGGTTAACTCTATCTTGAAAAAGAGTTTTAGAGGTGAGGTCAAAACTCAGGAGCAGTGTGTAGCGACAAATATAAAGGAGGAAAGATGGTCTTGGATCTTAGAGGCAGGGTGATGCAGTACAACATGCCACCAAGACTCACTTGATAAATGAGCTTCATATGCCAGACACACTCCCACAGGTTTATCAAAGTCTTACTGTTCCTTCTATAGCCATTTCCTTCTGCTGGAGAAAGCATTTCAGAACACAAATGAGCAAGAGATATATTTTTATGCAGACAACTCCTCTTTATATGTAAAAGTTTCACATGTCATTTCTAACCAATGATTTATGAGTTTTACAGTGGATGGCAGTATGGTGGTTGGCCCTGCTGGTGTGATGCTAGTCAAGTCAAAATGCTTTGAACAGCTAGGCTAAGGAGTTACCCTTCTCCTTGTTATCTATGTGTGGTTGAAAAAGATCAATTAAGCTCTCTGGGTTCTAGTTTGTAACTTTTAAAATAGAGATAATTT
The DNA here is from genome assembly GCF_001604975.1 of Cebus imitator. Lineage (NCBI taxonomy): Eukaryota > Metazoa > Chordata > Mammalia > Primates > Cebidae > Cebus > Cebus imitator. The sequence continues at coordinate 6,829,583 of NW_016107339.1, read as the reverse complement.
TAGTCTTTAGCTACTTTACAGAATTCTTGAGAAAATGACAAATAATGTATATAAAAGTGTTTTAGAGACTCTAATGTAAAGACACCAAAACTAGGGAATTAGTGCAAAAGGACAAATAAATCCATGCAGGACTCTGCATTATCCTGTTTGTCCAAATTGGCCAGATATTTGCTAAGTCTTCAAAACACTTTTTAGTATAAAATATTGCCTTAGATGCATCCTTAACTGTAATAAAAAGAAGTTTTCTGAAGTGATTCAGAAAACATTTTCCTCCTTTCCCTCATTACTTTCTAAATATAAGTCTTTCCATTTATCATTCTTCTTGCGATATGACCATCAGAGCAAAGGAAGAGATACAATCACATATTCAATTTGTTTTGGGAATAACAACTGCTGTGTTTGGGAAAAGCACTGCAATATATGCTTCAGACTTGTACAGGAATGTTGCATGAGAAATAGGGGAGTGTAAAACTGTCTTTTGCCTTATAGCATTAAGGTATATAAGACAAAACAAAACAAAATGAAACAAAATGTTCTAGGACTTGATGAAAACAACATTAGCTGTATCAGTATTTAGATTTAGTTGTGGTTGCTGGACTGTGCTGGCCAAACTCTGTACTTGAGCACTGGAGGATTTATTCTCCCAGTTGCTAGGAAGATTGAGTGCTGATAGGTCTTCTGAGCCCTCTTTGAGAATTGCCTCCATGGAAGAGACCACCTTGACCAAAGGTGGTTCCTTCTCGGGAAGTCCACATTCATGATTCATCAATTCTACTGCCCAGACCTGTTTCCTTCTCTGTTCCTGAAGATGTTGTTCCTGAAAACACTCTCAATAAACATCCTGCACAAAAATCTTGACTCCAACCTGCGTCAGAGCCTCTCACCTCTCAGATTTTTCTGAAGGTTCTTTAGGCAATTGAAGTTTTCATTGAAATTGTTACACAGTTTTCCTGGAAGAAGGACATGGTATCATCCAGATTAGGCACCACATTTTCAGAGGGTCATGTTTAGGTCAAACCAAGAGGCTGGTATGAATTAACTAGCATTCTATAGACTTGTCAACCTTTTGATGAACTTGATTTATTAAAAAAATTTTTTTGTTACATTATGGAGTAAAAGTACAAAAATTGGTAAAAGATCAACCCCAGCTTTTAAAAATGGAATTCATAAAACCAACACACAATGTGGAGATTACAATTTCTTTGCAGTTCATTCATTCAACACATAATTATTGGGTCCCTATTATATGATCAGAGGACAAGTGATCAGTGTGTAAGATGTGATTGCTGTCCTCATCTTATAAGGAGGATAATACATATACCTATTATATATGTATTATAATTATTAATATTTATTAATATATAAATATTAATATATAATTATTATATTATATTATATTATTATATATTATATATATTATTATATATAATAATATATTATATTATTATATTAATAAATATATAATATATAATAAAATATTAATATATAATTAATATTTTATTATAATTAAAATATTAATGCAACAGAATAATACAAAAGAAAAAAGCTACAGGAATTGAAAAAAGAAGCAATGACTGAGTAGGGAAAATCTTGAGGATGATATGAAATTTGAGTAGAACCTAGAATAGTAAGCAAGGATGGTTGGTAAAGAGTGTGCCAAGCAAGGGGAAAAATGAGTAAGGTATGGACACGAAGAAATAAAAGGCATGTTGGAGGATATTGATTTAGCTGAGGCGTTTGTCTTATACAGGTCTGTCAGGAGAAATCTAAGTGGGAGAGGTAGTTTGGAATTAATTGTGAAGTTCTTCAAAGGCAGAATGAGGAATTTTGGTTCTCCTTGGTAACTAGTGAGTAGCTATTGAAGGTTTCTCAGAGTGACATTATCAGATAATGCTGTAGAAAGATGGATCTGGAAGTAACAGAACAAAGCCTTGGAGATCAGAAAGGAAATTATTGTCATGGTCTGAGGGTAAGCCACACAAACTTCCTGGTTCCTGAAGCCTGATTTTAATACTGCTTTTCATCTACCCATCAACCTAGACATCCAGGAATTCTCCAGAATAAAAAACTTGGTTAAAGGGCTTGGAGTGAGGATCATTTTCTTTCTTTGTAGATTAATTTTTTAAATGTAGAATTTCAGCCTCTTTTATTTTATTTTGGGTGGTGTCTTTAAATTATGTTTCCAGCTGAAACAACTAGCTAATAATGAAAATATTTACTAGAGACAGAGGCTAGCTATGTTGACCAGGCTGGCCATAAATGAAAATAATTTTTAAGAAAAACATAATTGATCAGAATTGAGTTTTCCCATTCTTTTATGCTAATGTGAAGCTGTCCCAATGTTTACTGTTGAGGAAGAAGGTCTTAAATGAATATATACCTAGAAAGAGCTTGGCCCATAGGGGAGTAAGTGGAGAAAATCACCCAGCTTCCCATCCCTGGGAATGGCAGCAGGGCAGCAGCCTGTTTTTCTTTTTGAGATGAAAGTGATTTGGTGCTACATAAATTTACAAGTGATTCTCTAAAAGTGAACTTCTCACAAAAGGCTGACTCTGCAGCTGTGTCTGACACTTTCTATTGGTGCTGATCCTTTTTCACTGTGTAAAGACTTTATTTAAAGTGTTTTTCAGATTTTGACTAAGCAGGTCTAGGAAAGTAGTAAACTTGCTAATTAATGTATTTTTGTTATTGAATGGTTCCTTGTTCAATTCTCCCACTCCTTTTTCTCTGTAATGTCTATGAACTATAAAGATATACATTATTATGTTTTCTGCAAGTTCTGAGAATGGCCTTACTATATTCATTTTTTCCATATCCATAAATGTTGGTGTTTAAAAATGCTTTTGTTATGATTAAAATTCAACAGCATGCTTGTTGCCTAGATTCTCATCTAGTCAAAAAATCCAAAATAAATATTTAAAAATGAACAACATTACAAAGAATCAGAAGTAATAATGCAGGCTAAAAATACCCAGTCAGTTTAAAGATTTTTTCAAGGAGATGTGACTGGAATAAGAACTTGAAGGAAAGGTCGGATCTTGATTAGCATGGAGAAGTGGAAGATATTTTTGATAGGGTATAATGGTTTGAGCACTGTTAAGAAAAATGAGCAAAACTTTTAAAAAAGAGATTAGTGTTAAAGTAGTACAGTTTTCAAAAAGTTAAAAACATAGCAGTTTTACAGATTTCATATAAATGTGAGAAAGACTTTACTCATCTCATTAACTAATGAGGAAATTAGTATAATGGTGTGGCTGGTTCCAAGCCCATTTGAGGAACTAGAGATCTTTACCAATTTAATAAAGAAAAGGTAGGATATGATTGCTGGGTTAAATACAAAACCAAGTAATGCTCTATGAGATAACAAGTGGTAACCATGGGGGTTATTTTTTCCACTGGACAAAAATCTGCATGTCAACATGTGATTTCCCTACATCTAGGTCTTTAATGGTAAATGTCAACTGAACAAGGTATATACCTCTAAATAATCCTTGAGTGGACCTTTGAAGTAATGACTCCAAATGAGTTTTGAAGGACATAGTACTCAACCTTTTACTTCATTTTCAAGTTTTTTTTTTCCCCAATAGGAAGATCAGCATACTTGGAGAATTTTGTTTTCTTCAAGTGAAGTGAATGGAGTGATAACAAAAGGAAAACAGAGGAGATATATTTGAATGGTAGGCTAATGAATTTAGACCTGCATGAAATGGTGGAAAAAAATTCACTAAAGGTTTAGATGTGGACTTGATTAAGGAATATTTTAGATAAAATTAATTCTGCTAAATAGTATAAGAATTACGAGACACTCTAGGACATTCTATCAACAGTTAATAATTAAGGCTAAATGTTAAGGACAGGAAGAAGTATACACAAAGGGCCAAGTGTAGGTGCCTATGGAAAATACACTACAAAGGAGACAGTAATGGGAGTGAGTCGTTGCTCAATTATAGAAGTCAAGGATTAATCTGAGTGGGAGACTCAAAACTTTGAAAGCCATATGCATGATGGGACTAGGAGTTGATCTGAGATGAGAGATAAAGCCCTCTGAGCATTGTTGGGACCATATAAGTCTTCTTAAATCATTCAGTCTACTTGCCCCTTACCCACTGGGAACCAAAGAGGTTAGTTACCCTGTGGCTCAAATAAACAGTGAGTGAACAAGACTTAAAATCCAGGTCTTCTATCTCCTAATACAGTTTCTCTTTCTTATTTACCTCTGTGACTGTGGTAGATTGAGTTACTTGTACTACTCCTTCACCTCTCAGTAGCAGTTTTATATATCTACCTTCTTGCCATCGCTTGAAGATGAGCAGAGTGTATTTCCCTGACCCTTGACTTTGGGCTTGGCTATGTAACTTGGTTTGGGCAATGGACCTCTATGTTTGGGCTTGCCTTCTTGAGCTTCTTCTACTACCATGAAATAAACATACTCCAATTTGCACTCCAGTGTAGGCCCCAGAATGAGACAGGTAGTCATATCAAGATATCCCTGCTGAAATATCTTGTTGACTATTTGGAGCTGCAGTTTTTCTAATGACTTCTGAAATGTGTGATTATTGAGTTACCAAAGTGAATGTGATCATCACAGGAGACAATGTATTCATAAAAAGAAATTTCATAATGAAATTCCTTAGACAGATTTTAGTCTTATGTAAACACTAGCTTCAGGTTGATGGAGAACCCAGAGACAGCTTGTGGGCGAGTCAATCAAATAAGGTTCACTAATATAAAGAATATAGAAGGAAGTCCACATAGTTAGGATACTTAGCAGAAAGATCAGCTGGATTCTCCAAAAATTATAAACTTCTATACAGGAAGAACCTTACCAGAAGAGCGCAGTTGTGAATGATAATGTCTGAGTGAGTGAAGGTTACACAAGAACTTCCGGAGGCTCAAGTGCCTGCCTTCAAGCTACCGAGAGCTGGAGCAATTTTTCACATAAACTGCTCTGAATATGTGCTGGGTACCACCTTATGGCAGGAGGAGCATCTCAACCATCTTGGTGATAGAAGATGTACAACCAGAGATATTGGTACAGTACATTTAGGAAATACCATTTATTCTTCTATTCTTGTTGGTTATATCACATAGATTCTTAAAAACTTGGTGAATTTTTTTCAGGAGATGCTGGGTTTTGCAGGTATCAGGTTATTACTAGTACAGCCATTTTCATATTCATAGTTATGTGCATGCTTGTATGCAGGTATCTTCATGTGTTTTTCTGTACTCTATAGTTTTTATTTGTCAACAAACATGGTGAAATGAACTGATAAGAGACTTACTGTCTTCTTGATAGTACAGCTCAGTGGGACTCATAGTCCTATAATTAGAACTGTAATCAGTTTCCCATGAACAAATACATGTAGTTCACATTTTCATTTAACTTCCTGATACTTATTACTTACCTGCTTTTAGGATGTACCATAGGTGTTATCTGATTTTAATTCAGAACATAGTGCAGTCAGTCTTTTGTATTTATGGGTTTTTACAAAGCATGGTTTGAAAATATTCAGAAAAAATGATTGATTGTATCTGTATTGAACATGCACAGATTTTTTTGGTCATTCTCTAAACAATACAGTAAACAACTATTTACACAGCATTTACATTGTGTTAGGTATTATCAGTAATCTAGAGATGTTTTAAAGTATACGAGAGGGTGTGCATGGGTTTTATGTAAATACCATGCCATTTTTTATCAGGGACTTGAGCATCTGCAGATTTTGGTATCCCCAGGGGGTCCTGAAACCAGTTCTCCATGGATACTAAGGGACACCTGCATTTGTAATCCAAAATTAACACCTTATGAGTGCAATTCCTTGAGGGCTATGATACATCATTTTATTAAAATACCTGTCTGCCATTCGATGCTTAGAAACATTCTAGTTTGCAAATATTTTCTCCCATCCTGTTATCAGCAGAATAAACAGACAACCTATAGGATGTGTCTTTTGCTGTGCAGAAGCTCTTTAGTTTAATTAGGTCTAGCTTGTCAATTTTTGTTATTTTATTTTTTGCAATTGTTTTGGAGGACTGCTTTAGTCTGTTCTTTAGTCTTTTTTTTTTTTATATAGAGGAAAGAGATTCAATTAGTTCACAGTTCTGTACAGGGAGCATAGCAGCTTCTATTTTTGGGGAAGCCTCAGGAAGGCAAAGAAGGAGTGAGGCATCTCATATGGTGGGAGCAGGGGCCAGGAACAGGGGAGGGGAGGTGCTACACACTCTTAAACAATGACATCTTGTGAGAACTCACTCACTATCATGAGAACAGCACCAAGAGGATGATGCTAAACCATTAATGAGAAACTACCCTTATGACCCAATCACCTCCCATCAGGCCATGCCTCCAACATTGGAGATTACAATTTGACATGAATTTGGGCAGGGACATGAGATTTGGGCAGGGACACAAATCCAAACCATATCAGGGACTTAATCATAAATTCCCTGCCAAGGCTGATGTCCAGGCTGGTATTTCCTAGGTTTTTTTTCTATGGTTTTATTGTTTTAGGTCTTACATTTAAGTCTTAAATCCATCTTAAGTTAATTTTTGTCTGTGGTGAAAGGAAGGAGTCCAGTTTCAATCTTCTTCAGATCCTGCAATTTACCCATGTAACAAACCTGCACATGTACTCCCTGAACTTAAAAGTAGAAAAAAGGAAAACTTTCCTGATCTCCTATTTTGCAGACACAATAGCAGGTCTTCAGAATACCCATAAAATAGGTGGAGTAGGTGAGAGAATCATACCCATAATATTGTCCCTGCATATAGTTATAGTACCTTATGGTACTATTTCAAATTTTAAAGGCTATAGTGATAAGTAGTTATTTTAAATGGTTTATGGCACTCTAACCTCTGTAGGCTATATGCATTAGGAAAACATATACACCTTTGAAATATTAGATATACAGAACTGATAGGATAACATATGCGTGAGAGAAGCACATCCATGAAGTATCGGATACCATATTTTGGCTATCTTCTTTTTCTGTGGGGAAGTGGGGCGTGGTTCACATTCTTATCTGCTCAAGGAGTTATTCTCATGTATCGAACAGACCCAAGTTCCTCTTTGTGTGCCCTGTCCCAAACCCATAGTTTGAGTGAGCCACTGTATTTTCTGGATCAAAACTGGGACACGATCTAATACAAGATTCAACACCTGTTATGAAATATAGGAGGAGTGATTTAAAATGTAAATAACAAGAAAATTGAGAATATGTGGTTGTTAGATTTCCCCTTAACCCACGTACAAATCAATTTACAAAAATAGCCCTGGGTATTTGTACTATAGTGACTTGGGCTATCTATTAAAATTTCATGCTAATTGTGACCATGAAAATACAAAAGCACATTTTTATATTTTTTTTTTTTTTTTTTTTTTTTTGAAGGTGTTCTGTTTTTCTTTTTTTATTTTTTTTTTGTGATCTTGGCTCACTGCACCCTCTGCCTCCTGGGTTCAAGTGATTCTCCTGCCTCAGCCTCCCAAGTAGCTGGGACTTACAGGAGTGCACCACCACGTCCAGCTAATTTTTGCATTTTTAGTAGAGATGGGGTTTCACCATGTTGGCCAGGCTGGAAAAGCACAATTTTTTAAAGTATGTGTTATGATTCAGATTCCTCAATAATTCAGACTGATCTATTCATTAAGTAAATGGTTTCAGTCTTTATCTTTTCTTATTTTGTGTAACAAACTGTGTTTGAGTCAAACTTTATTGCTCTAGAATATTTTCTGCATTCTCTAGGCTAATAAAAGAATATTAATTGTGTCTTACTTCATAGCCAGTCTGTCACTGTGCCACATATCTGTAAATTCCAGTCACCAAATCATACTTTGTCTACATTTTTCAACAGTAACTTTTATATAAATTGGTCCACAACTTTCAAGACTGTTTGATAAAAAGAGAAGAGAAACGATAGGATAGAATCTGAATGACTCTGGAAATCCTCTTCTATTAAGGAGAATAATTTTTGAATGTGCCTTAAGTGCTACTTCATTTCAGCTCCGACTGGGGGAACTAGATTTCTTCCAGGGGTTGTTTATCCACAAAGTTCCTGTCCCATCCAGGCTCCTGGTGATTCTCAGAGCCAGATAGATTCTGCAGTACCAGTACTATCGAGAATATCCATTGGAGGACACTAGAACACAACAAATAGATGAGAATGCAGGAATATGTAAGTAACTCAAAGTAAATCCTCTGCTAAAAAATAGATAATTTATTCTCCAAAGTTACATCAAATTGCTCTCCAGCTATAAAAATATGACTACTTATTAATATTTTCATTGAAAAATTATATCATGGGTGCTTCTTGTCTTTCAAAACTGTAGTTTTAGAAATGTGATGGATAGCTTCCTCAGGAGGTAAATGGGTACATTATTTTAATTGCCTGGACATTTATTTAGGAATTTGCTTGGAAGTTGTACTTCATAACCTAACCTTAATCGAATTTTCATTGATAGACAAGTGGGGCCTTTTGCAGGTTGTTGAACTGGATTTGTCTGACAATCCTTCTGAAAATGGAGAACTTCATAAGGTCATGACAAAAACCATGAGAACTTAGGGGTCCTCTGCTGTGGAAAGGTGACATTTCAGGCAAATTAGTTTAGGTAAAACCCCTAATAAGAGAAAGCCTTTGACATGTATGATGAGAGTCGGTAGACTTTGTCATAATATGTTGTTAGGTGTTTAAACATTATAGTAAACATTTTAAATCTCAAATTATAATTATTTATAAGATGGGAATATCATTTAGATATTTGGGCTTCTGAATTTTGAGTTTAGAATAAAACAAGACTTGTGTCTTGGACTTGTCCCTGCTCCTGAGAGCCCCAACTCCAACTCTAAACAATACGTACGCTTGAGTCGAAAGCAATGAGGCCAGCAGTACAACAACTTATTAAGTATGTTAGTTTTAAAAAGCTGCTACCCAAATTATATATTTTTGTTAGTAAAATAAGCATTTACGCATAAACTTATCTTAGTAATATTGTCAACAGTGGGGATTTATTTTTACTTTATACACAGGAGGGCACTCTGGGCTCTATTTGGAAGGGAAGGACATGAAAAACTTAGGGATTAACTTCCTTCTGGAAGTCTCCTTTTGATCCAGAACACGTAATTGGAAGTAGGACTGACAGGGAAGAACACTTTTCCACAATTCACCTCTCTTGTCACAGCATAGGTTATCAGGCAATGAAAGCCATCATTTATCTTAGTGAGCTAACACTGATGTTAAGCCAGGCATATTAAAGTTTGTGGGTAGGAGTTATGGTCAGATAGAAATGTCATTTAAGCCATTTAAAATCTGTGTGGTGAGTTTAGATCCCAAAGTGGGTTACTACCCTCCTGTGAGATTCTAATGTTTCAAATCTTTTAGCCATTTTGGACCAGGGTTCAATTTCTTCATCTCTCCAAGGGCTAAACTGCTTGCACGCTTTGAGAGTGGGAGTGTGAGTAACTAAAGGATTTAGAGACTGGGCAAAAGCACTCTGTGAAATATAAACTTATTTCAGAAGCATGAAATAATTGAAGTGATGGTGTATAATTAACATTTATACATGTGTCTCTTCCTCATTTGACATTGCACTTTTCTTTCTCTCTTTCTCGGACAGCAACAGGACCTTCGAAGTGAATGATTGGAAAAGAGCCAGTGGGCAAAAAAAAGAGCCACTGGTTTTTTTTTTTTTTTTTGAAAAAAACAGTGTGGGCAAGTTTTATGGAAACACCCAGTGCAGTCCCTTAGGCTAGGAATTGTGGGGTGCCCATTTCTACCTCTGAATTTGAAGGGCAGGGGCGAAGAATGATGGATGAAAATGAAACAGGGAGTAAGGAGAGGGTTGCCCAAGGAGCTCAGCCACATGTAGAGAGTCAGTGTGTCTGCTGCTCCCCTCTGGGAGGGTGCGAACCAGGGGCACAAATGCTTGACCTCATTTTCTTCCTCATTCCATTTTCCTGCTGCTGTCCCCTACTTGACTAAAACCACCCATATGCCAACAGGAGGGGACAAGGGAATCTGTCGATGCAGTGCTGCAGGTCAGCTTCACATACAGAGCCTTGAAGAAAGGCAGGATGTGGTGTGGCCCAGAGGGAGAGACAGATGACATCCTGTTTCCTTGTTAACGCCTACCCTCCTGGAGAACTGAACCATGTGTTACTAATGGGATTGTGGCTTCTGAGACCCACCTGTCTATAGTCTGCTAAGCAGTCATTTTTAGGCTGTTTAGAATCCATTTGGTGAGTTTGGATCTCAAAGAGGGAGTCCTAGCCTCCTACGAAATGCTAATATTCCCAATCTTTCAGTCATTTTGGGTCAGGGTTCACTTTCTTCATCTCTCCAAGGACTAAACTGCTTGCAAGTTTTGGGGGTGGGAGTGTAAGTGACTAAGTGATTTAGAGATGGGGCACAAAAGCACTCTGCAAAATATAAACTTATTCCAGAATCATGGAACAAATAAAATACTATTTATTTTATGACCGGCAATATTAAAAAAGATTTGTAGCATTCTCTACATTTACATTTAGTTAAAGAATAGTGACTTTAAAACAACAGAAGATAGCAATTAATCTACTTTATTCTAATCAAGGAGTCTTGCCTATATTGTTTTATTACAAATCTTGATACTGATGAGTATTCCCAAGTCTTTAGAAGACAATTAATGTTGCAGTTTGGAAGAAGAAAAATAGTCTAAAAATTAATACATGGTAGAAATTATGCAGATAGCTCATGAATCTCAATTTCCTTTTTATGCTAGAAAAGGGGACAGTTCAAAAATAAGCAAATGTACAAGTAAATATATTTCCCTTAATATTTTATTTTAAAATTATTATTTAAAAAAATTTTTTTAAGACCGGAGTGCAGTGGCACAATTTTGGTTCACTGCAACCTCTGCCTCCCAGGCTCAAGCAATCCTGCCTTAGTTTCCTGAGTAGCTAGGACTACAGGTGTGTGCCACAACACTGGGCTATTTTTTTTTTATACATATGTGTTATATATATATATATATATATATATATATATAAATATATATAT
>NW_016107339.1:6692071-6817280 GCF_001604975.1 Cebus imitator | reverse complement strand
GCACTCCCACCTGAGAGGCAGCCGGGCTAACAATACCGCCGGGAGCAAGTCTCCTTGAAGGAGAAGAAAACACTGGCAGGATGTGACATTCTGAAGTGTGAGGACCTTTCCCAGGTCTAAAGTTTCTGAAGGTGGCAGTTTGTGTCTCAGTCTCCATGGGGTCCAGAATTTGTTGCATAGCAGGAGGTGACAAGGAGCTGTTGGATTCTTGGGTGACGTTAACACTGGACTTGTGCTTGTTCTAAGCTCCGGAAGTCACACCCTCCCTGAGTTGGGTTTTTTTTTTTTTTCTTTTTTTTTTTTTTAGATATTTGAAGTATAACTTTATTCTGATTCTAAACAAAAAGGAATGAGAATGAGAGTGAGAAATATTTCACCACTGAATATTGTGATGTGACAATGCAGGTCTTATACACTATTTGAAACTCAGGAAGGAAACAGCTGTGTTCCAAAACAGCTAAATATGTAGGTTCAAAAAATTAAAAAAAAATTTTTAATGGCTACATTTACTCTGAAGTCTCTTCATCTCCTTCAGTATCCTGAAGATAAAGCAGACCTTCTGCTTAGCTGTATAACAAAGTGCAAACATGCTCCACCACAACATCAGAGGACAGGTTCCTATGAAGTTAGACTTCTGACTCTGGATTCCAGTGGGTTCCAGCTTCATTTTCTCACAGGGCATCCTTCTCATCCAGGAGAGCAGTTGTCTGAGCGACCTCTAAATTATGCTCACATTGTGCTACCAAAGCTGGGTCCAGGACAACCTGTGTTGGAGCAAGAGCAGCAAGGCTACAGACTATAGGCTGGGGTCTCTAGTGAGCTTCTTAGCAAGCCAGAGGAAGGCCTTTTCAAAGTTGTAGTTACTTTTAACATAAATGTTATAGTACTAAAGACTCTTTGTTTAATGGAAAAGGATAAATTTCGGCTTCATTTTTCTGTGCTTAAACTTTTTTTTTTTTTCCCTTGGAACATGATGGGGATGTTTTCATACATTCATACCAGATCTCTACCTCAGAAACATTCTTGTAACTCTCGATGTTACATCAAGTATTATAACGGCACGCTGGGCTTGGGTATAATAGCCATCTCTCAGTTTGCCAAATTTCTCCAGGCCAGCTGTGTCCCAGCCATTAAACTTAATGGGCCCTTTGTTGGCGTATTAGTCTGTCTTCACACTGCTATAAAGAACTACTTGAGACTGGGTAACTTATGAAAATAAGTTTAGTTGACTGGTAGTTCCACAGGCTTAACAGGAAGCACGAGTGAGGGCCCTCAGGAAACTTACAGTCATGGCAGAAAGCAAAGGGGAAGCAAGAACCTTCTTCACATGGTAGCAGGAGAGAGAGAGAGCATGCTAAGCGGTGGAAGTGCCACATATTTTAAGCCATCAGATCTTGTGAGAACTCCCTGTCACAAGAACAGCATGGAGGAAATCTGTCTCCATGATGCAGTCACCTCCCAACAGATCCTTCCTGCCACATCAGGAATTACAATTCAACATGAGATTTGTTTAGGTACACAAAGCCAGACCATATCAGTGTGGAACAAAAGGGGATGGAGCTCCACACCCAAGGTGGCTGTATCCCAAATCCAGCAGTCAAATGATGTTTTGTGAGGGTGGTTTTTCCATCACCAACCGATACAAGTTTGAACTGAATTTGGCATTCTTCTCGGGCGGGCATCATGATATTTCTTCCAGAAGTGACTTTGCACCCATCCAACTCTGTATCCTTTAATTCCCATTAGAATGCTATGAAATACACCCGATTATTATTAATACTATTTGAAAATTGATAAAATTGAAGCTTAGAGACATACATTAATCTTTAAGGTAGATATTTTTATTGTGGTAAAAGACAAATAATGTAAGATCTATCTTCTTAACAAATTTCTCAGTGTACAGTACAATATTGGTAACTATAAGCACATTGTTGTCTGGTAGACCTCTAGAACTTTCTTTCTTTTTTAAGTGGAGTCTCGCTCTGTTGCCCAGGCTGGAGTGGAGTGGTGTGATCTCAGCTCACTGCAACCTCTGCCTTCTGGGTTCAAGTGATTCTTCTGTCTGTCTCTTGTCCTAGCCTGTAGCTGGGATTACAGTTACCCACCACCACACCCAGCTAATTTTTGTATGTGTAGCAGAGACTGGGTTTCACCGTATTGGTCAGGCTAGTATTGAACTCCTGACCTCAGTTCATCCTCCTGCCTTGGCCTTTCAAAGTGCTGGGATTATAGGCACGAGCCACTGTGCCTGGCCCTCTAGAACTTTTTTTTATCTTGCATGATTAAAACTCCATGTCCATTGAACACCTGTTTCTCTTCTTTCCCAGCAACCACCATTCCGCTTCCTGTTTCAACACTTCCAAACTCACTTTCCTTAATTTTTAATTTGCTTTCAGGATTGATCATAAGGCTTGTATGTTCCAAAGTACAACCTAGAATTTTTGAATACTGTTTTAGCTTTTAATTTCAAGTGATTTTCTGTATGAATCATTACCGTATTATTTTTTGAAAAATGAAATGGCACTGATGGAAAATATGATGAACACCTATATATCTTGTGAGAGATATCAGCTTTATCAAATCTTACTGTTTTTCCATATTTGGCTCAGGATTTAAAATTTATTTTTATAAAATGAATTTATTTATCTTTATGATTTATCTTTTATTTTATCTTAATAAAATAAAAGATCTAACACTTGAAAACCTCAGTTCTCCTTGCTAATCCAATTCTTCTGTCTCCTTCCCTAGAGGAAAATACTATTCTGAATTTAATCTTTATGAGTCACATGTGTGTTTCAAAGTTTTAACCAGGGTCCGGTGAGCATGTAACCCATACAGTTTCACTGAGCCTGTGTTGATAATGGCCCCATGTTTATTTTAATGCTCAACTGTCACTGTTTTAAAGGGTTAATAATTTTTGAACAAGGCAAGTGGTCCTTGTTTTGAAAGATTCAAAAACTCTTTTCATGGTGGGATACAACACACTGACATTTGGATAGATGTAAGGCAGAACTCTTTGTTTCTTACAGCTGAAAAGAGAGAAGGATGCCACAGAGGACCACACAGAGTTTTTCCAGGGACAGGATAAAAGCAAGCTGGGCGGTAGAAGGCAATTTATCTAAGACAAGTAGGGTGGGGTAGCTAGCTTCCCTGGGGTCCTTGTGGATTGGCTAATTTGAATAATTTCACCTGCTCTAGGGCTGTCTCTAGTTGTCTGTTATTGGGCCCCCGAGTGTTGAACCCCTATCAGGGACATACTTGGGGATATGCATGGTGGCCCCAGAGAGTGAGAATCTAATAAGGGAAGTGGTTGGCGTGGAGGCTTAGCAAACTACAGTGAAGGGAAATTGAGGATTTTATCCATGACTTCAAAACTGTGTCATGACAGCACTTCTGAAAGAGTACATTAAAGCTCACACCTTCTTTTTTCATTAAGCCCTGAAAATTATGTAGTCTGTCCCAATTTTAACTACATATTTATCCATAAACATTGTATAGTAGAGTTTTGCATGCTTTAAAATTTTGACGAACATTTAGGTGGTTTCAACTCTTGTGGTTTCTTTTTTTTTTTTATTATAAAAAATGCTGCAATGAAATTCTTGAAGATATCTTCTTGGATACATGTGTTTCTTTAGAGAATACAGCTATGAGGGCCATTGCTTGGCACAGAGTATGTACATATTTAATATTTACAATCTGATGTCCTTGTAATCCCCACATTTATTTTAATCTAGTTCTGAGGTTAAATGTATTTAATACACACGATCAGTCATTTTGCTATGGTTTCTTCAGTTCTCTCACAGTTGGCTAGAATTTGTTGCCTAGACATTTTCTCCAAAGGGCTCATGAGAGAAATATTCCCTAATTTATATTTTCAACATTGTTTTTCTGTAGACTCTATTCAGAAAGATAGCTTGGCTGGCTATGAAATTCTTGCTGACACATTTCCCCTTGAGGGTCTTGTAGGTATTGCTGTACTCTCTTTTGGATTTGAAGGATGCTGTGGAAAAATCAGTTCTAGTCAGGTTCTTTTCCTTGTAGATGTTCTGACTGATTTGCCTGGCAAACCAGGTGATTTCTTTTTAATCCTTAAAGTTCAATAATTTTACTATGATTAGTGTCAGTGCTGACTGTTCTGGGTCAATTTTCACAGGCACATGGTGTACCACTTCAACATGAAAATTCAACTTTTATTTCAAGAAAATGTACTTGAATTATAATTTCAAAAATTTGTTCTGACCTACTGTTATTTTAAGACAACAATTATATTTATGGTGGATCTCAGCCTTTTTAGAAAAGATCTGTCAATTTATCCATCTTCCTTTTCAAACTTTTTCTTATTTTTCTTGTTTTGATTGTTTTTCTGATATCTATAATCTATGGTAATTACGGTTTTCCCCACAATATTTATTCTCTTTGGTTTTCATTTGAATTTTGTCTGTATTTATATAATGATTTTTTCTTTCAATTTTCTTCTGAGTTCTTGCAATGCTTAATTCACCTCTTTTTCTAACTGTTTCCTCTTTTCTCAAAGTTTGTTATTTGAGTTTCTGTGGCCTTGTTAAAGAGAAGTAAATTTTTAGAAGTTCATGACAAAATACTTTTCTTGGCCTAGCTATTTAATGAAATTTGACAATTTTTTTTTCTTGGTCTAGCTATTTGCAGGAGCTTCCTTGAGGGAGATTGTTTGTCTTGGTGTGTTTTGAGACATTTTGGTCACAGAATATTTTACTCTTCTCCTTGAGTCTTCTTTGCATTTGTCTGCCATGGAGCTTTGGTCTTTCTCTCTCTCCTTCCAGTCTTTCTCACATCGCTCAGCTCTTGCAAAGGATATATATTCCATTTCAGGGCAAACTCTTCCTCCAGAAAGGACTTTTTGGGCATTTTTTCTGGACTCTCCTGCCAATAGGCTGACTCTATTTACTGTTCTTGGGCGACTTTCTGATACACTTCTAGGGCTTTTTTTTTTTTTTTTTTTTTTTTTTTTTTTTTTTTTTTTTTTTTTTTAACATGTTTTGTGTGCACAGTCTTTGGATCACCTGTTCGAAGAAAATAGATAAGTTAGCATTTCCTCTGGAACAGATCACCGTTTCTTTTTCATTGCTGATTGTTTTAAATGTTTCTTTCAATTTTCAGCTTGTTATGGTAGTGATATGTACATTTTTGAGGTTGTCAGATTTTGTTCCAGAGGGTTATAAATCGTTCTACTATAAGGACACATGCACACGAATGTTCATTGCAGCACTGTTTGCAATAGCAAAGACCTGGAACCAACCCAAATACCCATCGATGATAGACTGGACAGGGAAAATGTGGCACATATACACCATGGAATATTATGCAGCCATCAAAAATGATGAGTTCGTGTCCTTTGTAGGGACATGGATGAACCTGGAAACCATCATTCTCAGCAAACTGACACAAGAACAGAAAATCAAACACCGCATGTTCTCACTCATAGGCAGGTGTTGAACAATGAGAACACAGGGACACAGAGAAGAGAGCATCACACACTGGGGTCTGTTGGGGGGAAATAGGGAAGGGACAGCAGGGGGTGGGGAGTTGGGAAGAGAGAGCATGGGGAGAAAAGCCAGATATAGGTGAAGGGGAGGAAGGCAGCAAATCACACTGCCATGTATGTACCTATGCAACAATCTTGCATGTTCTTCACATGTACCCCAAAACCTAAAATGCAATAAAAAAATTTCTGTCAAGTTAGTTTATTTCATATTGGAAGTAATATTTAAAATAATTTTTTCACAGATTAGTTCCTGATTCATTCCAAGTCAATACTTGTCTTCCCTTTGGTACCTGTATACCTCTGGTGCTGGGTATTGTAGGCCCTGCCATATTGTGATGCAATGGTTGGCCCTGCAGTTTGATGTTATGAAACTGGCTGAGTCAGCACAGGGGCCACTAGAATTCCCCAAAGCCATTCTCCCACTGGAACATTAACTGTGCTATCTCTATATTGACCATGAATCACATGAATATATCCCACTTAATCCAAACCAAATATGTCCCCAATTCAACTCTTCCTTGGATTTCAGAATTGCCTAAGGCCACTCCCATGCCACCTACATTGGGGAAAATGTAATGGAGGAAAGTCAGAGTAGAAATACAGAGTTAAAGTATTTTATTTTGAAAAATTTAAAAACATCTGATTAGCTGAGCACATTGTGAGGACCTGAATCAGGGAAGGGAAGAAAAGGAAAGGGAATTTTCTTGTCAGTGTGGTTGCTAGTATCAGGAGCAAATTTTGAAGCATAAACTGATGCACCCTACTGTGGGGGCTTGGGAGCATTGGGTACATGGGAGGGAAGAGTGGTGCTGAAGTTTCTTGGCATGTGAATAACTCCCATCCAGAGTTTTGAATGCGAGGGTAAGTTTTGTCTGTACTTGGACTACTTATTTCATTAGAAATTAATTTGATAGTGGTAGTAATGGAGGCTTGAGAGGTGATAGAAATGGGTAGTCATGGCATAACTGCGGTCAAACTGCACCTAGTCCAGTAGTCCTCTGTCATTGTTTGTTTGTTTGTTTGTTTGTTTGTTTATTTATTTATTTATTTATTTCTTGAGATAGCATCTCACTCTGTTGTCCAGACTGGAGTACAGTGTTATAATCACAGCTTACTGCAGCCTCAACCTCCCAGGCTTAAATGATCCTACCACCTCAGTCTCTGGAATAGATGGGACTATAGGCACATGCCACCATGCTTGGCTAATTTTTGAATTTTTTTGTAGAGATGGAGTCTCACTATGTTGCCCAGACTGGTCTTGAACTCCTGAACTCAAGCGATCTTCCCACATCAGCCCTGCAAAGTGTTGGAATTATAGGCATGAGCCCCTGTGCCCAGCCAGTCCTGTGTCTTTTAATTCAACCAGATTTTAAGAAGGTCCTAGAGGGTAGATATCTCATATAGCTTTATATTAGCTGTAGTTTCTTGCAGATATAGTAAACACTGAATAATTATTTGTTGCTTTTACATTGGACTATGTTTATTTTTGAGATTTTATAAAGAGAATAAACATAGATGACTAGTAAATCCACAAGCATCCCCCAAAGTACAACATATCAATTGACTAATATCTTAATTCACCAGTGAGAAGCATTTATCACTTATTTAATATTTGTTTGATATAATTCATTTTAACATGCAGCAATTTGATATAAAATATTGAGCACCTTCTTTTTCCCTTCCCAATGAGTATAACATCTAATGAAAATCACAGGTTTCCTTATGGTTAAAAACAACCTTGATTTACATGTACTAATTGTAGGGGGTTATAACCAGCAAGCAGAACAGTGGTACCCTTGGAAAAACTAATACCACTCAGATAAAATTAATCTGTATATTAAAAAGCATCCAACATATATTTTTATCATAATATGATTTGATCTAGGAATATTCACTAGTCATTGCCACTTGCTTTCCTGGTAGTTAGTCAAGAATTCCCATGGACATTGAATATTTTGGTATAGATTTGTCGAAGGAGATCAGAATAGTGACATAAAAAAGGCATCACATATGTCTTGGCCTTAAAAATCAATCATGAAGTGTTTGTTTGACTATTACATGTCTAGTGTTGGGTAGATGCTTTGAGAAGAGAGATGTGTTCATACCCTGAAAGAATTTGTAGTTCGGCTTAGTGCTTTTCAAGAGGGGGAAGTGAAATCAAGTTAGTGGGCAATACCAGATTAAAAATAGCAGAATAGAAAGTATCAAAGTACATTTAAGGTTATAACCTGTATCATTTTATCTGTCTGTCTGTCTGTCTGTCTATCTATCTATCTATCTATATATCTATCTATCATCTATGTGTTTTGTGTATGTGTATGTATGTTGTATGTATACATATATATGTATATATTTTGTGACTATGTAAAATGCTTTTCTTACTGAGCTTGTTGTCAGAGAGTTTCAAAACCATTTACTGCTAGGTAGAAAAACAACACAAATACACCAGGAACATTAGTCACTCAGAGTCCCATTTTAGTTTGCTAGGGCTATGGTAACAAAGTACCATAAACTGACTGGTTCAAACAATAGAAATATATCGTCTCATGGTTCCAGAGGCCTGAAGTTCAAGATGCAAGTGTGGGCAGGGTTGACTCCTACTAGGGAGTCAAGGGCTGTGAGGGAGAGTCAGTTCCATGCCTCTTGCCTGGCCTCTCTCTGGTGATGTGGTGACAATCTGTGGTGTCCCTTGACTAGATCTCTGCCTTCATCTTCACACAACATTCTCTATGCGTATGTCTGTCTCTGTATCCAAATTCCCCCTTTTCATAAGGGCACCAATCATATGGTTTTAGGGCCTACCTTAATTATCTCATTCTAACTTGATTATCTCTATGATGACCCTGTTTTCAAATAAGGTCACATTGTTGAGGCATCAGGTATTAGAGCTTCAACATATCTTTTTTAAGGGGACGCAGTTTAACTCATAACAATCATGATGGCCACCATTTAAAAATATGTGCACACTAGTCTTTGTACTAAGTGCCTTACCAGTCTTTACAACCACTCTGAGAAGTAAATTTATTATGCTAATTTTACAGAATAATAAAGGTTCTAAGAGGTTCACTGTTAGAATTTGGGTCAGTTTTACTTCAAAGCCTGTGTTCTTTCCACTCAGCTTGTTGATTCCTGGGAGGCAAGAGCTGGCAGGGATCTCAGAGGCCATCTGGTACAATCCCCTTTTCATGTGTAGCAGGCCAAAGGATAAAAATGATACTGTTTGTAAAAAATTAGTGTGTTTTCTACATTTCAGTGAAGCCACGAATTAATCAGGGAAGTAATGGTAGTGTGTGTGTGTGTGTGTGTGTGTGTGTGTGTGTGTGAGAGAGAGAGAGAGAGAGAGAGAGAGAATGGAAAAAGAATGAATCCAGGCTATCCTTTTATAAGCTTCAGACAAAAGACAGTTTAGTCCAATGAGCTAAGATGTATTTATTTCTTTTCCAAAGGTAAATATAAAATATATATTTATTATTATACTTTTATTACATATAAATCTTTTCACTCCCTGATTAGTAATATCATGGTAGATTCTTTGCATAAAGTATAACTAGAATCAGAGGAATTTTGTCAGAGTATAAATGAATAAAGATTATTTGAATCATGAATATCTCATTACCAGTTATGAAGGGAAATGCATGAAAAATTGGGATCTGATAGGAAACCAATGTGATTGTAGGAAGGGGCTGGGTTTTAAAGTCACACTTACCCTTGCCATTTTTTTAGTAGTTTGAAGTTGGAAAAAATGCTTAACTTCTTTGCACTTTTTTCTTTGACCTAAAAATGTGAGATTATCACAATATAATCTACTCCAGAAAGATGATGATTAGATTAAATAAAATAGCATACATAAAAGTGAGTAACATCGTGCCCAGAACATGGTAGACTTTTACTTAATCCATGCATTCCAGTATCAGCTTGGTTTTGTTTTAAATCTGATTTTCCAATCTTTTGTTATTACCACTCATTAATAATGCAACGAATGTTTGCTGAGCCCCTACTTTTGGGTATTCAGTGGGGACAGAGACAGGCAAGGTCTCTCTCTTTTTTTTATCTTGAGATGGAGTCTCACTATATTACCCAGGCTGGTCTTGAACTCCCAGGCTTAAATGATCCTTTCACCTCAGCCCCCATCTGTTCTCTTATGATGTACGTTCATAAGAATGTATGTATGTTCATGACAGGCAGTAAATAGCTAAATAAATAAACAATAAGAACCTATCAGATAGTAATGAGGGCTTTGTAACATATTTAAAAAAGGGACATGTGGCTGGGTGCAGTGGCTCACACCCCAGCACTTTGGGAGGCTGAGGTGGGTGGATTGCTTGAGTACAGGAGTTTGAGACTAGTCTGAGCAACATAGTGAAACCCTGTCTTTCCAAAAATACGAAAATTAACTAATTGTGGAGGCATGCACCTGTAGTCTCAGCTACACAGGAGGCTGAGGTGGGAGGATCATTTGAGACTGGAAGGTTGAGGCTGCAGTGGGCCATGATTGCAACACTGCACTCCAACCTGGGCCACAGAGTGAGACCTTGTCTCAAAAAAAGGTTGAGGGTGTGGGATAGTAAAAAGTTTTCAGTATCTTTATTAGTTTGGGTGGTCAGGAAAGTCATCACTGAGGATCTGAGTGTTAAAAAGAGCTATGTGTGTACCAAGGGTATGAGCAATCTAGACTAGGAGAATAATTCACAGAGAGGCATGGAGGTAGAAATGAAATCATTTGATTAGTATGAAGAGCAGAGAATTGGGAGCTGAAGAACAGAAAAAGGCCATCATGGGAGAGGCTGGAGCATTGTAGAAGAGAGTGATGTGGAGGATTGGAGTAGGGTGGTGGTGGTGAAGGTGGAAAGTAGCACAGAGATTCAGGCTATATTTGAAGATTAAGTAGGGAAAAAGAAGAATCAAAGATAACTTCTAGTTTTTTGTTTCTAACTTGAGCAACAACAAGAAAGCTGAGGTCATTTACAAAAATGGGGAAATCCAAGTGAGAAGCAGATTTTTGAGTGGAAAAATCAAGCATCATTCAATATTTGAGATACTTATTTGACATTCAAGTAGAGCTTTACGTAGGAGACCCATATTTCACAGAGAGGACATAGATGCAGATTTGGGAATTGCCGACATTGAGATGGTTTAAAAAGGCATGGTTCTGGGATAAGCGCACCTAGATAGAGAAGTGGGTCCAGGGCAACCGCTTGTTTTCCATGGCCAGGTAGCCTCCTTTGAGTCTCCACTTTCCTTCCCTTGCCCTGTTGTTACGTTAGGACTCATAGCTAAAAAAGGCATTAACTTGCACAGAGGGCAAATTCTGGGTGGTCCAGGTGACATGTTTTTCCTAAAAGAATCTTCATTTCCTAAAAGAATTTCCATTATGCTTTGGATGTCTAAGAAATACTTATTGAAATATTCAACTAATCACTTTCTAGGTGAACACAACAGAATCTTTCACAGTAGAATTATCTTTCACAACAGAATAATAAAAAGGAAATTTATCCTTTCATCAAGAGTTATGTTTAGTGCTCAGTTATCAATATTGACCTCACTGTAGAAATGCATTTAATTGTCTGGGCACATATTTACTTTTGATTTGCATATGCCACTCCAAGGGATGCTAGCAGCAATGCTATATGCCAATTTAAGATAAATTAGAGCCATAAAATCTAACCTGCTGTTACAATTTTTTGTATTTATGATTTAGGCTCCATTTCACATGTTTTATGTCTAGTTTTATAGCAACACACTCATCACCAGCACCTCTGGGCACAAGTACAAAGCACCACTTACAAAAACAACAGATTGGCAAAAATCAGCCTCCACAGCTAACCTCCGTCACCCTTTCTCAGGCAGAAGCTTGAGTCAATAAATGAATCTCCTTCTGTGAGCCTTAAAGGCCTACATACTTGGACTCTTAATGAACAGAGTCAAAAGCGAAATAAATGTTTGATTCAGGGACGCTGTAAGCCTGAACTTCTTTGTGTTCAAAGTTAGGATCCCTTAGAAACTTGTCTAATCTGAATCAATGTAATTTGTATAAAAGGGAATTAAGGGTTAACTTGCTACTGTATAGTAGTAATAAAAACAATACTAAATATAAGAATAATGGAGAATAAAATATCACTTATATTAATGCTATTCTATTCTAGACCCTTTACGTATATTAATTCATTTAATCCCCATGATATTACTATGAAGTAGGTTATATTATTATCCCCATTTAATAGATGATGAAACTGAAGCACAGAGAAGTTCACTGACTTGTAAGATCCTACAAGTTAATCGTTGCAGGTTGGGTGCTCTGAGAAGTGGATTCTGGTTTGGAGATTTGCATGTGGGAAGTGTATGTGGGAGTGTTTCTAGGGTCAACACCTGGGGGGAAGAACAGGAAACAGGAATGGACAGAGGGAGAATATGGGGTGTGATACTGTCTCAACAAAGACTCTGGCAGCTCCCTGAAGAGTTCTGGGACGGGGTGGCCCTGCATTGTCTTTTTTAGAATTGGGACATGAGGAATAGGCCTTTATATTATGGAAGTTATCCCTGAAGAGTCAGGCAGTTCTCTTCAGTAGAGGACAGTTCCTGGAGGGGGCTGACAGCTGACAGCAGTCTGCTGGCAACACTCCCAACAGCTCAGAGAATCAGTCCTCTCTAGTTCTGAAGGGGGAGCTGGGTGGCATGTCACAGAGTCTACTGTGTAAGTGGAGCTGGGATTCAAAGCTAGAATGTCTTTTGACTCCTTCAGAGGAGTCAAAAGAAGACCTGAACAGCAAAGTGCTGGGAAGACAGTGCTGCAGCTGGGCTCAGACAGCTGGAACTGGGGACTTGCTGCTGGGTTCCTACCTCTGCGACTCACTCCACACAGATTCACCTCTTATGGTGGGAAACATGAAATATCAGAACAAGCAAAGACTCTTCTCAAGCTTTTTGTCATCTTAAATCCAAGGGTCCTGGAGAAGAAACCCATTAGCTCAGCTTGCCTAGGCAGCTACTCCTGGGGCCAGTTGTTGAGGTCACTACGTATTAAGATTGCAGCTCTGGGTTTGATTATGCTGATAGTGGAGAGAGGCAGTTCTTAAGAGAGGGGTGCTGAGTAGCATTCTTAGTCAGTGCTAGAAGCCTTATATACACATGAAATAAATTATCCTACATCTGGCCAGTTTAATACAGTCAGGATGAACATGATTAAGTATTGATCCGTAAGTTTAGCACCAGCTGGTAAATTCCAGCCATCCTACCTTCTCCGTTTCAGTGTGGTTTTTGACATCATCTTTGTGGATACTTGTGTATTTGGGAGATAACCCTAATGTGTTTCAAACTAAAGTCTTTTAGGTCCTATTTAGTGTTTTGATTTTCTTGGCTGCTGAGGTAACTTATTCCGGTGAAGTCTGATCATGTATCTCACTGTTTCTTTTAAGTGCTTTGAAAACATTTTCTGTTTCCCACATTCTTCTGCTTCTTGTCCCATAAATTCTGTGCCAGGGGCTAAGCCAGGGCTGATGGAAAAGCCTGATCTTTAACATAAACTAGAGAGTTAATTGTCTTGAGCTGCTTTTATAGTTTTTGGTTTGTTTATGTTTTATTTTCACCTCCAGTTCAGCTTCCTGCCCAATGGCAGAGTGCATGTCAGCTTCCTCATGGCATCCCCACCTGTCACACTTCTCCCTGCCCCCGCTTTCCTTCTCCCTCACAGTAAGGCATAGCTTTTCTGCAGACATCTGAGCAACAACTTGGTTCAGCAGAGAGCTTTCCCTTTCACTATTTAGTGTTAGCTTGACTTTCACAATAAAGAAAGCTGAGTATTAAAAGAAGCATACAAATTACCCCCGTCGTGCAACTAGTGAGCCATAGAACAAAGATTTAATCCCAAATACGTGTGAGTCCAAAGACTTATTTTTTACTATAAAAGTAAAATTTTCTCAAAATTTTTGAAAAATACTTACAATGTTCCTTAACATTTACATTCTTTAAATATCTACACACTTAAAAACAAGATTGAGAAAACCATCTGTTTGTTCTGTCAACAGAAACAAAGGTAGTTACCATTTTGATTTATCTTTTCTGTCTGTGTGCCTGGCATGGGCTGTCATTTGTTTCATGGCGTTACATCTTGGTGTTTCCTGTTTTTCCAGGTGAGGGCGGGATTAGGTAAGAATTGTTACCCTGGACAGAGTTGTCTGGGTATACTGGCGTCCTGATGCTTTGTGGAACCCCTAAAAGTCTTCTCATGTCCAAATTTGAATTCTAGAATTCTTGCGAGAATTTTCTTAAGACAACTGAAAAACCCTGTCACCCTGGAAGACTTTCTCTAAAAGTTTATAGCAAATATGTATCTCAGTGGTTCTCAAATGTTTTGTGCATCTGAATTACCTGGCAGACTTTAAAAACATGTAGGCTCCGGTATCACCTAGAACCTATTGAATCAGATACGCCAGGGATCATACCAGGTCATCCATATTTTATAAAAGCTCTCTCGGTGACTCAGAAAAATATCTGTTTTCCTTTAGAATTATTGGTATATTTTAACAAGTTTCTTCACCAAGCGTTATTTGGCAAGCCATTGGCAATTTGAGTTTGGCTAATTGTGGCTGTAGGGCTGCGGTTAGCAGGGCATGGGTGAGTTGTCACAGATGCAGACACTGCTTCTCTCATCTTGCTCTTCCCTCATCTCTGTGGAGCTTTCATATTTTAAAAAGACTTCAGATGTTTCCTCTGATAAAAAGCCCCTTTCTGTGGTAGAGACTATTCTGTAGAACTTAAACATCGAGAGAAACATCAAAGAACAAAATGTAAATAGCTGCTGTATTTTGAGAAACCAGTAATTATTTTTCGGGTCCTTCAGAATGTTTACAGGCATCAACAGCTTGATCCTGGTGATATGGCAGAATTGATAGCAAGAAAAGGCACAGTAGCAAAAGAAAATATGCCAGGTTATAGTACATAACTGAATTTCGGGTTGTGTCTGTGCATTTGCTCTTAAAATATGTTTTTAAAGCTACTCAAGAGAACTTGATGCATGGAAGAGCTGCATTTGAAAACCACTGGGGCAGGTGTTTGTGCCTTCTGAGGTGTAGGAGGAGTCAGACATTGCAGAATGTTGCTGCACATGTTAGAGCTTGGGCTGAATTAAAGCATACTGGGAAGACATTGAAGGGATTTAAGTAATGAAATGACAGGAAAGATCATTTTGGTTAATCTGGAGAAAATATGCTGGGGAAATAACTGAGTTGAAGGAGGAGGAGAGCTAGAAGATAATGCAGAGGCTTGGACTAGAATAGAGGCAGTGGAGATGGCAACAAATGGATAGATTGGAGAA
Organism: Cebus imitator; assembly: GCF_001604975.1. Classification (NCBI taxonomy): domain Eukaryota; kingdom Metazoa; phylum Chordata; class Mammalia; order Primates; family Cebidae; genus Cebus; species Cebus imitator. Next base: position 6,802,449 of record NW_016107339.1, on the reverse strand, counting down.
ACGCTTTATAAATAAGATCTCCAAGACTTATGATTTATTGGTTATTGGGACTGAAGAAGAGAGTTTAGGATAACATGTGGGTTTGTGGATTGGATAGCTACAATGTCATCCTGTAGTTTGGGAAACACAGAAGAAGAAACAGATTTAAGATGGGGGAAGATGACCATACAGCTTGGGACAAGTTGAGTTTGAGAAATCTGTGGGCTCTGCAGGTGGAGAATGCAAGTAGGCATGGAGACATGGCCTGCCACACTGGAGAGGGTTCCGGGGTAAATATAGAGATTTAGGAGCTATCATTCCTGGTGAGAGTGGATTTTGCCTGATGGAGATTATGTAGAAGAAGAAGAGAAGAGGGTCTATGACAGAGCTGACAATTAATATGTAAGTGAAGGCAGAAGAGAGCTTTCTAGGGTGATGTCATCAGAAATATAAAAAAATAAAAATAAAGGAACTGTTGTGTTGACTGAAGAGAAGAGAATTTTAAAGACTGAACGAATAGGAAATATGTCATTTGGGGAAAAGTGTTTGTTCCTGGGGGATAGAGTCAGGGAGGCAGAACTCAGACTGTGTTGTGGGTTGAAGAGTAATTGAGAAGAAGAGGAGGAGGAGAAAAAAGAGGAGGAAAAAGAGGAGGAAGTTAATAAAAGGAGACTTGGATAGGTCTCTCTGGATCTGTTTCTTTTTTTTTTCTTTTTGATCTGTTTCTTTATCTTTTTTTTGAGACAGAGTTTCACTCTTGTTGCCCAGGCTGGAGTGCAGTGTTGCAATCTCCGCTCACTGTAACCTCTGTCTCCTGGGTTCAAGTCATTCTCCTGCCTCAGCCTCCTGAGTAGCTGGGACTACAGGCGCCCGCCACCATGCCTGGCTATTTTTTTGTATTTAGTAGAGATGGGGTGAAAGGATGGAATAAATGATTTTCTCAGTTTTCTAATAACTCTAACACTTTGTGATTTGATGTTTTTAAGTCACATACTTTCAGGTATCAAATTACAGGGGCTGTTTCAGGCTGGTATACATATTTAACAGATGATAAATTTTGTTTTCCCAATTCAAGATTAATAATCTTATGTAAATGGGATATTGTGAATTTTTGTGGTAAGGCTAAAGGTTTGGCAATTTACGTGCTGAATTTTCCATGTTGTTTCCCTGCATGCATTATATTAAATTTTAGTGTAATTCTTTTATATGACTTCCATGAAATCACAAATTTTCATGAGTGGAAAAATCACATCAGATATGCCTTGAGTCTTCTTTGACTTTCCTGGATGTGAATCCAGACTGGAGCTATAAAATATTTTTCGAGCACACCCTGAGTAGGAATCTATGGTTTGGAGCATTAAACTCAAGTTAACATCTTAGAAGTGTTTTTTTTTTTTCAAGCTTTCAGTCTGTGGTTGCTTAACTAGTGAGCTCAATGCTTTTTCCAAATGACATTTTTTCTCCTAACTTTAAATTATCAATTACTTTTTCTTCCTTCAGGTCGTCAGAAATTATCTCATTTAAAAAGGTATTTTGGTAGTATCCCATTTTACTGCAGTGCTTTTTTCTGTGTTAAACTCAAAGTAGAATTCATATGAGAATGGAACGGACATCTCAAGGCCTTTCTGTGTAGTCTATGCCCTTTGGTTTCCTAGTTAATCTGAGAACTGATTGGTATAAATTTGGGATGCATGGGCAGCGATTTTGGGGGAAGAATGAAATGTTAAAATATTATTCTCTTTTTGACTGGCCTTGTCCAGTGAAAGTGGAGAGAGCCAGTATATACATATGAGAAATTTCCTGGTGATAGAATAAACCTTAATTAAATAGTTAGTAGAATATTATTCAGATTGTTGGGTTGTAAGACTTAGCCATTGACCTCCAGCAATTATCTTAATTGAAGAAATGTTTAAAACTTGTTAATATTAAACTCTGATATGCCCACCTTCACAAAACTCTAGCTTCCAACATTCTTTCCCTGGAAAGATCTAAGAACAGAGAAAGAAAGGATGAGTTTTGTGATCACCATTTAAAACAAGAGGATCCCTGAGGTCCTTTAATAATTGAAAGGAAGGAGCGAGGAGTCAATTGGCTGTTGAACCTACATGGTATTTAACCCAGCTCTTGGAGTAGGGCTGATTGCATCAGAGACAGGCTTCATTCTGGGCATTTCCATTCATTAGGAGCTGCTACAATGTTTTATAAAACTGGGCATTTGATCTACTCAAATAGAACTATTTTCTCTTTCAATATCTGCGAAAGTGGGGTTGAACACAGTGGGAAAATGTCAAGCTCACCACATCTACCTGGGAAGACAACTTTCCAGTTTGGGGGACCTTCAATTTGGGCCCATTAGGAATCACAGAATGGGTTAATGGGATAGTTTAGGGATTGGGTGTGCATATCAAACTAAAATGAAAATGGAATTCGGTGAAATCTGGAAGTAGGCTCTGAATTACTATTTTCCTGGAGAAAAATATCTGGAAGTTATGCTGATCAGTGCTCCCAAAATGTGTGATAAGCATTTACCTAGAGTTTTACATTGTGTAACCTGTTTATGTATAGGCAACTTCTGTGAGAAAAAAACTGGGGGGACACCTTAGGCCTACCTTGGAGTTGTCTAGATCTGAGTTATAGTCAGCTTCTGCTGGCCAGGTTGGTGTGGGACTCATCAGCATGATGCAGAGACATGTAAGGTGGTGAGGGGCTTGTGCTAGGAGGGTGAAGAATGGATAATAGAGTCATTTGGGGAAAAGAGTTGCTGTATGTTGATTTATGTCAGCTCCCTCTCACTTCAGTGGTGGCTTGGAAAACATTGTCTTTGAAGCAGCATGTTTTTGTGCTAATAAACACTTCAGTGCTTAAAGGTCAGTATAACTATCTAATTACTCTGGGAGGCATAGTCACTAAAGTTTTACTAATAAACACCCATGGTTTGTGTGGGTTAGGATGGGGCCAGGGGTTTAGTTTAAGACTGAGAAAATAATCATAAAGTTTAGAATGAGACAGATTGGTATGGGTGGGAGGGTTGGTACAGGAGCTGGAATGAATTCACCAAGAATTAAAATAAGGGCATTGAAACAGGAAATGTAGCCTTTTATTTTTCTTATGATTTTCTCTGGTACTGACCCTGACAAATTTATCCAAAGGGTAAAAGACAGACTGTCCTGAGAGGGTGATTTAAAGACTCTGCCAGGTAAGCAGTTTGACAAGTGGGGTTGCCAGAGTGAAGGCTGCTTTCTGTTATTTGCAATGAATTAGTACATCACTTCATGTTTGTGAAAATCTGGTTAAGTAGATTTAGTGAATTCAAAGGGACAAAATTTGTTTCGTTTTGTCCTGGAGAGGAATTTAGGTTCTTTCTACCTGGCCATACCATTTGCTTGCCATTAGTTACACCTGTAAACATTCTGTAGCTGTGGCCAAGAAGCAACATACATCGTAAACTAGAAAAGCTTTAAAAGATGTTATAGCCATTGACGTGTTTTATGAGTACACTATAACAGCGTACTCATAACAGCGAAGAACAGAACCCATGCATATCATTGCTAAAGATGAAAAATTCCTATTTAACGTATCAGTGACTATTTAATGAAGAATAAACTGTAAATAAGGCCAGCAAGGATTCCTTGAAAAAATAATTTTCAGGTTAATTGAGCAAAATTGAACCTTCAGCTAGAAAGTTTTGTAGTACTTTGCAAGTGTGGCCACATGGAGGAGCTGTTGAAGGCTGGTTCACCTTCAGTAAGTAAGTTCCTAGAGATAATTGCACTTGGTTTTGAAACTGACTGCAGGTTTAAGTCAGTTGTGTCTAAAGCTAACTGACGTTATACATAAAGACAGCATAGAGCATTTTACTTAAAAAAGACACTACGACTCATTTGTAAAATTCTAAACCATTACTTAATATTGTTTTTTGAAGTTTACCTATTCTAGGCAGATATTTATAATCTGTTTTACTCCTAATTTCAGTTGTTTCCTTTTTTCTTCTTTCCCTCACTCATTGCCTTATCTTTTTCTTTTTTTTTCCCCTTATATTTATATATCTAAATTCTGTGCTGGGAATTAAATGTAAATAAATATTTAAGATTAGGAATCAAATCTAAAGATAAGAGACGAGTTATTTGTAAAAGGTCAACATTATTAGCAGAACAAAATGAAGTTATATTTAGTTCAGGCCCAAAAATTGGAGGGTAATGGACAGGCATTTGTTTGAGTAGACAATTTTATTTTTAAACGTAGAATAAATTGTGGATTTAAAAATAAAATGCAATTTGTTTTTATAAATCTATATACACATTCACTTGCAGATTTTCTGTAGCGGAAAAGAGAAACATCTTTGATATCAGCCAGATCTGGGCTTAGATCCTAGCTCTGCTACTTACTAGCTGTGTGACCTTGGTTAAATTAATTAACCTGCCTGAATGGCCAATTCCCATCTCCCGACACTGCTTACCCTGCATGGGGTTGTGGGGATTAAGTGAGCTATCATACACAAGAAACCTTGAGTATGCTAATGATGTAAGTAAGGAACTGCATGGGTCTTTGAAATAAAAATGAGATTTCTTATTCTTAAGCTTATTCTAGGCAGATGGCATTTCATAAAGAAGCATTATGGAAATTTAGGCTTGAAATGAATTTTGAGAGGCAGTATAATGCTGAGGTGAAGAGCAGTAGCTTTGAAGCAAGACCAACCTAGGCTTGAATCGCAGCTTTGTCATTTGCTAGCAGTGTGTCCTTGTGTACCTAACATTCTCCCTGAACCTCAATTGTGACACCTGGAATTGGGGCTTTAGCACTGCTTTTGCTGGAGTGTGGTGTGTGGGAGGGGAGGTGCAGAGTGGGAGTCTCAAGCTGCTTCCAATCTGTCCCACCTTGTTTTTTTTGATTGTGCTGAGCAAACTCTTAGCACATCAGTGGACATTGTTGTCACTGGATGATCAACAAGGGACCTGCTAGCCACCGCAGATGGAAAGTGCACACTGAGCCGTTCTTGGCACAAACAACTCTCAGGGCGCACTTCCACGGTGGCATACTGCTATGTTAGGCTAAGCTTCTTGTGGTTCATCAGTGCTAAAAAGGAAGTGTCTATATAAGCAGAGGCTGGCACTCTTTAAAGAAGATCCCTGTCTTCTTTCCATGACCCTGTCTGGCCTCACAACTCTCCTCCCTAATAGCTGCTCCTCCATGTGTCTTCCTTCCTGGTCAATAAGCTTAGACAACCCTCCTTTACTTAAATCTGTATCTTTTTCTCTTATTTCAATCACTTGTTCAGGGCATAAACTCTAGGCTTTGCTTACTGAAGTTTTAACACTGGATTCTCAAATTGTTCTTTTCTCAGGAAGCCTGCTTTATAAAAATAATGCTTTAGTCTTTAGATGCTATTTCTGGTATGGTTTTAAAAATTCATTTAGCAACTAGAGACCAGATCACTACAGTATTTGTTTCTTTTTGCATTCCTGCTGATCAATTTTCATTCTCTGCAGGAAAGGTGAGGCCTCTGAGGGCAATGAGAGATGGGATAGACAATCATGGGGGCAATAAGGAAAACTTCACATTTTATTCTGCTGCATCTATTTTATTTTAATTTAGAACACACTTTACTTTGATGTGGTTAGTTCAGCAGAGAAGCCTAAGTATAACCTTGACTTAGCTTTTGTGCTTCAGGAGTACTTGAATAGGAACTACTGATTTTTAACTTTCCGTCTGTGAAGACAGGCGTGTTTTGTTATCTTGATCTAGTCTAGTTATATCTTTATTGTTGCAACCATGGAATGAATGAAGTTTTTATAGAATTAAGAGAAGCACTTTTTTTTTTTTTGTAAATTACTTCAAAAATCATACTTTAAGAGTCAGGTTACCACTTGACATTACCTTGCTTCTAACATTTTCGGTCCATTAGCAAAATTTCCAGGGAAGAGCAATGATCAGATGGCAAATATAAAAAGTATTCATGCTGTGCCTTCTATGGTGATTAGTACTATATGGTATAGTGGAGTCTTTCAACAAAATGAGATATTCTAAATGAATTAAAATGAAACATATTATAGTCTAGTCCAGGGGTTGGCAAACTGTGGCCTGTGGGCCAAATTTGGCCTATGGTGTGAGCTTTTAAACTTAAGCCCAAGAGCAAAGAATTTCGTTCTTTTGGAAGACATTTTTAAAAGGTTGTGAACAAAACAAAACAAAGGAGCATGTGACAGAGACCTCGTAGCCTGCAAAGGCTAAAGGATCTATTAACTCGTCTCTCGCTGGAAAAGTTTCCTGAACCAAGGAATGTAAAGCATCCTACCTATCTTTATAACTGTGCTGTTTGAACAATGACTTATATTTCTGGCCACGAATCAAGTTGCTAACCCTGTCTTCTCATGTACAAATTGAAGATGATAGTAACAATAAAATGACATGCATCAAAGTGTTGGTTGCACAGGAGATACTGAATAGAAAGATGCTATTTATTTTATTTTCAACTTTGTATCTCTGAGATTTTGCAGAGGGCCTGGCCCCTTGTAAGTGTTAAAAAAAATGTAAAATGATTTTCCTGGGATGTAAACAGAAAAAAGATTATCAGTAAGAAAGAAAGTCTTAATTTACAACCATTATGTCAAAAAAGCCTTGAAATATGAAAGCTTTTAACTATTTTCATCATCAACCTATGGGAGGATGGGCATGTGTTTGTCACTTAGATTTCAAATGGCTTCTTTTCAGAGTAGAGGAAAAAAGATTTATAGCTCAGCAGGCCTGTGGCTGCTCTTTAATGGAATGGACCTCTTAGGGATGTATTAGGGAACAGTACTTTTATCCACTTATTTTAAAAACTTTAAATTTGTATTATTAAACTTTATATTATGAAAAATGTTGAACATATATAAAAGTATGGAGAATAGTGTAATGAACCTAGGTTAAACATTTACCAACAGATACTCAGTCTTGTTTCATCTATATCTCCTCTCATTTCTCATAATCCCATCATACAGATTTTTTTTTTGAGATGGCATCTCACTCTGCCACCCAGGCTGGGGTACAGTGGCACAATCTTGGCTCACTGCAATATCCACCTTCCAGGTTCAAGTGATGCTCTTGCCTCAGCCTCCTGAGTAGCTGGGATTACAGGTGCCCATGACCACGCCAGGCTAATATAATTTTTTAATTTATTTATTTATTTTATTTTTTTTTTAGTAGAGACTGGGTTTCACCATGTTGGACTGGCTGGTCTTGAACTCCTGTCCTCAGATGATCCACCTGCCTTGGCCTTCCAAAGTGCATAAATTACAGGTGTGAGCCACTGCACTTGGCCTATATAGATTATTTTGAAGCAAATTCTAGAGAACATGTTACTTTATCTGTATTTTTTCCACCATGTATGACTATTTCTGTATGTATTTTTAAAGACTTCTTCAAAAACACAGTCATAATACTATTAGCATGATGAAGAAATCGACAAGTCCTTAATATCAACAAATGTTGAGTTCAGTTTTTTTTTCTGTTGAAACCATGATCTAAACATCTACACAAATCTTCTAGTTGACATGTACTTAAATTTTTTTAAATCTAAGTTTCTTTTTATTTTATTTTTATCCCTTGAAATTTATGTACTGTTGGATTTAATTTGTTAATATTTTGGTGGGACATATTTGTGTCTATGCTCATCAGGAATATTGGTCTGCAGTTTTTTTGATAATATTTTTTACCGGTATTTATAGGGCTATAAACTCATAAACTGAGTTGGCAAATGTTTTCCCTCATTCAATTTTCTGAAAGGGTTTGTATAGGATTAATAATATTTATTCCTTACATGTTTGGTAGGATTTCTTAGTTAAGCCACCTGGGCTTGGCATCTTTGTTGCAAGGTTCTAAACTACAAATTTGAAATTTCAATATATATTGGATTATTCATGTTACCTATTTCATTTTTAGTAAGCTTTCATGGCTGGTTTCTTTCAACAAATTTGTCTATGCTATTTAAATCATCAAGTTTATTGGCCTAAAATATTCTCTTATTATCCTTTTAATGCCTCTGAGATCTATAATGATGTCTTCTTTTTTTTATTCCCCATATTAACAATATGTTTAATCTCTTTTTATTCTTTGTCAGTCTTGCTATAGGTTTATCAGTTTTATTAGTCTTCAAGAAACCAGTTTTTAGAACTAAATATATTTATTATTTTTCTGTTTTGAATTTTGTTGATTATGCTCATTATTTTTCTTTCTTCTGCTTGGGTTCAGTTTGTTCTTCTTTTTCTAGTAAGGTAAAAATTCATGTAATTGATTTGAGGTTGTTTTTCTTTTCTAATATAAATGTTTAATGCCACAAATTTACCATTAAGCATTGCTTTATCTGTGATATAGTTTGGCTGTGTCCCCACCCAAATCTTATCTTGAGTTGTAGTTCCCATAATTCCCACATGTTGGGAGTGGGACCCAGTGGGAGATAATTGGATTATGAGGGGGGTTTCCCCCATACTGTTGTTGTGGTGGTGAATAAGTCTCATGAGATCTTATTCACCCTTATAAAACCATTTTTATAAGGGAAAACCCCTTTTATAAGGGAAAACCCCTTTTACTTGGTTCTGATTCTCTCTTGTCTGCTGCCATGTAAGATATGCCTTTCGCCTTCTGCCATATTATGAGGCCTCCCAGCCACATGGAACTGTGAGTCCATTAAATCTCTTTTTCTTTATAAATAACCTAGTCTTGGGTATATCTTTATCAGCAGCGTGAGAACAGACTAATACAAACTGCATCCCACAAATTTTCATATGTAATTATCATTTTCATTCAATTCAAGATATATTTCAATTCCCTTTGACTTCCTCTCTTATCCATGGGTTATTTAGAAGTGTGTTGTTCAATTTCCAAATACTTGAAGATGTCCTGGTATTTTTGTTATTGATTTCTATGTAAATTTCTTAGAATCAGAAAATATACTTTACATGATTTCAATTTTTAAAAATTTTAATATTTGTTTTATGGCCTACAATGCAGTCTATCTTGGTAAATATTCCATGTGTACTTGGAAAACAATGTGTATTCTGCTTTTGTTGGTTGAAGTGTTCTAAAAATGTCAATCAGGTCAAGTTGTTTAATGATGCTGGTAATATCTTCTATATCCATACTGATTTTCTTTATATTATCAATTACTGAAAGAGGAGTGTTTTAACCAGTTCATTCTCACACTGTTATAAAGAACTGCCTGAGACTGGGTAATTTATAAAGGAAAGAGGTTTAATTGACTCACAATTCCACAGGCTTAACAGGAGGGATGGCTAGGCGGTCTCAGGAAACTTACAGTCATGGCAGAAGGCAAAGGGGAAGCAAGCACGTCTTACATGAACAGCAGGCAAGAAGGGGCAGGTGAAGTGGGAAGAGCCCCTTATAAAACCATGAGCTCTCCTGAGAATTCACTTGCTGTTATGAGAGCAGCATGGGGGAAACTGCCCCCCTGATCCAGTCACCTCCTGCCAGGTTTCTTCCTTGACGGATCACAATTCTTGGTGAGATTCGGGTGGTGACACAGAGCCAAATCATATTAAGGGGAGTTAAATATTTTATTATAATTGTAAATTTGTCAATTTCTCCTTTCAATTCTATTAGTTGTTGCTTCACTTTCTGAAGTTTTATTTTTAGGCATATATGTATTTAAGATTATTATGACTTCTTGGTGAATTGACCCTTTTATTACTACGAAGTAATTCTGTCACTGATAGCATTTCTTGCTCTGACATGTACTTTGTCTGATATTAATGTAGCCATTCTAATTTTCTGATTAGTATCTGCATGGTATATAATTTTTCATCATTTAACCTTTAACTGATGATCAGTAGGCTTCTTTTAGACAGCTTAGGTTGGATCTTGTCCTTGTATCCAATCTGAAAATCTTTGTCTTTATTTGAAGTATTTATGTTATGTAATAATTGACATGATTGGGTTTAAATCTACAACTTCTCAGTTGTGTTTGATTTAGTCCATCATTTTGTTGTTGTTGTTGTTCCCTTTCCCTACTTTTTTGGACGGCTTTTGGGTTAATTGAATATCTTTTAGAATTCTATTTGATGAATTAATTATACCTCCTTTTCCAACCATTTTAGAGACTTGAACAATATTATGCCACTTCATGTGTAGTGCAACCTTACAAAAATATATTTTCCACCTTTTCCTCACATCCTTTGTGCTACTTTGTGACTTGTTTAAAGAAGCCAGATCATTTGTCCTGAAAAAACTCCTGTAGAGTTTTCCACATTCTGGATTTTCTTATTGCATGCCTGTGATGATGTTTAATATTTATCTTGTCCTCTTTATTTTTTATTAATTAATTGTTAGAACTGGAGACTTGGTCACATTCAACTATAGTTTTTATGACAGATACTTATATCAGGAGGCATATAAAGTCCAACTATTTCATTTTATTATGTTAACAGCTATTAACTATTATTGCCTGTCCATTATTTCATTAAGGGCATTAAAATGATGAAATTCTAATTCTATAATTTTTCCCATTTGTTAGCTAGAATATTTCTATAAAGACACACTTTTCCTCATTTATTTGATTACCCTGCAGGGCAGTGTATACAAAAGGCAACTGAAATGTTTATTCTTTTCCTTTATTGCTTAGTTTTCAACGTGAATTTTTGTTCTTAGCTTTCTCCAGTGGTTTTTGTTTTTTTGTACCTATGAATTCAGAGGTTTTTAAGCATCTTTGATGTTTGATCCATTTTTCTATGTATGCTCAAATTGTTTCATTTGACTTCAAAATTTTTCTGATGTAAACCCAGTGATTTTAAGGATTTCTCACTTTATAAGCTCTGACTTCGTCTTGTACAGACCTGTCACAGATTTGGAATCCATCATTTCTTCAAGAAACCTTGGTTGTTTTTGGTGACTATGGAACTTAGAGAAACAATCTGGTTGCTAGGAGTTTGAAGTAGAGTACTAAAAATAATTATTGCCAGTATGATTATTAAAAACCATGATATTAGCTGTGGATTTTTCATTGATGTCTTTTATTATGTTGGAGACATTCTCTTCCATCCCTAGTTTCTTGACTGTTTTTTGTCATGCAGTGGTGTTAGATTTTTGTCAAAAACTTTTCCTCCATCTATTGAGATCATCTTGTATTTTTTGCCCTTTATTAACATTGTGCATTACTTTGATTAAATTTTGCTTGTTAAACTGACCTTGCACTTCAGGGGTAAATCCTACTTCGTCATGGTGTATGGTGTTTTCTATATGTTGCTGGATTCAGTTGGCTAGTATTTTTGAGCTTTCTGTATTTATATTCCTAAGATATATTATTCTATGATTTTCCTTTTTGGAATGTCTTTGTCTGCACTTGGTATTGGAGTAATTCTGGCTTCATAGAATGAGTTGAACTGTATTCTCTCTTATTCTGTATTTTGGAAGAGTTTGTGAATGATTGGAGTTAATTTTTCTTCAAACGTTTGATAGAATTTAGTGGTAAAGCCATGTGGGCCTGGGCTTTTATCTGTGGGAAATGTTTTGTTTACTAAGTCAATTTCTTTATGTGTTAAAGGTCTATTTATGTATTTTGTATTTTCCTGAGTCAGTTTTGGTAGTTTGTATTTTCTAGAAAAGTATCCAATTTAACTAAATTATCTAATTTGTTGGTACAAAATTGTTCATAGTATTCTTTTATAATACTTTGATTTGTGCATTATACCTAGTGATACCTGTATTAATTTCTGATTTTAATATTTTGAATATTCTATTTTTAATTTTGGTTAGTCTACCTAAAAGTTTTCCAATTTTGTTTATCTCATCAAGCTTTCAATAGTGGTTTTGTTACTTTTTCTATTTTTTTTACTCCATTTCATTTATTTCTGCCTTAATCCTTATTATTTCCTTTTCTTTGTTTATTTTAGGTTTAGTTTGCTTCCGTTTTTTCAGTTTCTTAAGGTAGAAGGTTAGGTTATTGCTTTGGGATCTCTTTTTTTAAACACAGGCATTTATAGCTATACATTTTGCTGTGAGCAGTGCATTAGCTGCATCTTATAAGTTTTGGCATGTTGTATTTTAGTTTTCACTAATATAAAATTATTTTCTAATTTTCTTTTTATTCTATGATTTCTAATTTTAATTTTATTTGAACCATAGTTTATTTAGAAGTATATTGTTCAAGTGCCATATATTTATGTGTTTCTTGAATTTATTTCTGTTACTCATTTCTAATTTCATTGTATTTTGGTCAGAGAACTTTGTGTGTTAGTCTGCCAGGGCTGCTGCAACAAAACACCATAGACTGGGTGGTTTAACCCGCAGAAATTTACTTTCATGCAGTTCCGGAGATCTGAGTTCAAGATGCTAGCAGGCTTGCCTTCCTCTGAGGCTTCTCTCCTTCGATGAGTTCTCCTTGAGCCTTTGCAGGACATTCCCTCTGTATGTGTCTGTGTCATAATTTCTTCTTCTTATGTGGAAACAAATCATACAGGATTAGGGCCCACCCTGGTGAACTCCTTTTAATGCTCCTTTGAATGTAATTACCTCTTTGAAGACCCTGTGTCCAAACACAGTCTCATTCTGAGATACTAGGGGTTAGGACTTCAACATATGAATCTAAGAGGGGACATAAACATCTAGTCATAACAAGTATGTACGTGCATTTTATTTATACCTTTTTATAAGATAAAATAGCATACTGTACATACGTTTTAAATCTTCATTTTTAAATTTAACAATGTATTTTGTTAATCACTCTGAAATAATATTTAGAAACTTATTCATTCTTGTAGCAGGAGTCTTCCTTTGAAATCTCAGTGACAACTATTGTGCTATCAATAAATCCACTGCTTATTATTACTGGATCCATGTGTGATGTTCACAAAATAATTGTGTCTTTTTGGCTGTATTTCCTCAGAAGCAGAACCTGATAGGGAGATTAGATTCATGTATAAGTGATTCATTAATCACATGTTCTCCAAAGACATCATTAATGATATTGGGGAAGCAGGATAGGGGAGGGGAGACAGCCAAGCTACAGAGTGCAGTCTCAAGTAATGTCCTAGGGAGGATAGCTTCAGCCTGGTCCCACAGGGATATTCTTAAGAACATGTCTCCAAATGGCCTCATTTGAGACAAGGCAGCTGGGCTTGCATAGTCATTGGTAAGTGTCTCCTTCCTTGGTCTCCCAAGAGACATATAAATTCCCAGGTGTCTGAAGCCCTAGACTGTGGCCCCAGGAGGTACCAGTAGCATAAGAGCAGTGTCTTGAATATTGCTACAGGTAGCAAATGCAGAAAAGGGAATGAGGCTTAAGGTTGGAGGTGCTGCATAAAGAGACAATAAAAAGATATATAATCGGGGATGATTATCTGAGTTATCTGGAAGGAGCAGTGACATCGTCCATTACAGTGCAAAATTAAGACCATAGGTCATGTTAATTAGCATATGTGGCTTGCTGAACAATAAATTCGTCCCCTACTTTATATGTTAGAACAAGTGATTTAAATATAAATGGTGGTCCATGAGGCTGTGAGATAAAAATCTAGGAAACAGAAAATCACAAGCACCCAGAAAAAGAAGGGTTTTCTGTTCAACAAACCCATTTATTAGCCTTTCCCCAAATATGTGATTAGCACACTAAAAGGCATTAAAATTAAGCTTAGAAGAAAATCTGAAATACTGAGAATGAGAGAAAAAATTATTTCAATTTCTATCTTGCCTCTCATTTTATTTTTAATATGGCTGGAATCAAATAGATGATTGTCGAGGGCTTGGAAAATTAGACTAGATTCTCCAATGACTGAATTCACGCTGTGGCTAGACTTTAATAAAGAAAAGGAGGGCTCATTAGAAGATAGCATGTATTTCCAGGTCTAAAATTATACCATCTGAAAGTAAACAGAAGTAATAAATATCTATCTTAACCTGTTTTTACAGGAAGAAGGGAGTCAGTGGACTAAAGTTTTTTTAGGAAATTTTGCTGGAGATGTACTCTACAAAGACTGTTTTCCATTCTAGAGTGCCATCAGCTGAATTATCAAAAATTGGCTGAATTAGAAAGAGAACACATGAAAACACAGATAGAGAACGTTTATAACCAGAAGATTCTTTAATACCTTAATGATGTATTTGATGTACCAAAGTGGATACAACTGGATACTGGAAATCGTGCTGATGCTTGTTTTCCTTAAGGAATTCATTGAATGAAATATTGAGTAAAATCTTATCATTAAGATTAAGGAGGGCATGGGAGTGGCTTCATCTGGCATACCTAGAGGAGAGATTATATTGTTGCTTTGACTGACTTCAGAAAGATCCAAGAAATCTCCATCTTAGGTTTGCTTAGGAAGGGAATGACTGTGGGAGATTGATGGCCTTTTTCTGAGACTGAATAGAGAGCTAATTGTGAGGGAATAAAGACCCATGACAGGCATCAGAATTAGTTAAGCAACCAGTATTATAGATGCATTACAAGATAAACTCTGAGAGTTCCATTCTGTCTTCTCTACTTAGACAGCTGTTTATTCATGCAATAGTTTTAAAGCACCTTCTATAGGCTAGAGAGATAATGATATCTAGTTACCCACCAATTCCTTTCCTTATTCATGAAGAATTCAGTTTGAAGAACTTTATTTATTTGATTTTGCTACCTTCAGTTGCTCTCATGAGATATTTGTATATATGTTATGCAGTGTTCACTTTCAAAATTTATTTATCCATCCATCATCTTCACAAATATATATCAAATACAGGCCATACATTTGTACGATGTAGTTCTAAGATAGAAATTACAACTGTTTTCATGGAGCTCCTAGCCTGGAAGGGGCTATAGGGAGAAAGCAATCAATTATAATCCTGCAATTTAAGTGCCATGAGAAGAAGCTCAGAGTCCCAGAAGTGTGAGTATATCAGGAATGCCCCTCTTGGACCTGGATGGGAGCAAGAGTCAGGCTATTTTTCTGACAGCAGATGACTTCTAAGCTGAAAATGGAGGGTTGTACCTTTATATATAGGTGCAAGGTAAATAATTGATCATTGCCTCTTGCCTTAGATAAAACTACCCCTTATATTAAGTCTGAGGGCAACGTTTTATATTGTCCCTTTACTTCTATTTTAGTCCCTAATTGTATGCGTAAGAGCCTAGGAGTTATTCTGGGTAAGCAGCTTGTAGTGACGCAAGAATAAAGCACTACTCTGCCATTCATTCTCTTCCTGTCCCCACAAATCAGCTCATTTAATGGTATAGTTTTATCTTCACCAAATAAATGATAGGCCATTCTTCTTTATTGGGTATGAGAGTGATAAAAATATCTGACATTACTGAAAATACCCGAATATTACTTTTCATTTCCATTGCTCTCCTTACTGAAATCTTAGCCCAGACTTTCCATAAAATATTTCCATAAAAATTTACATAGGATGTCTGCTTGACTGTAGTCTACTTGTCCCTGATACCTCCTATAAACCTCCTACTGGGTGCTTATAAATGCGTAAAAACTTCTGTGTTCAGATCTGCTAAAATGCACTGATGTATTCTTGTTTATGTGAACAAATGGTCCCAGTTGAAATCACCATTTATTCAGGCCCAATTAAAGTCTTTGAAAGCAGGCGTAGCTTAACACAAGATACCAAGATGGCTTTGGTTTGAAGGAAACAGAAAAACAAACATAAACTACTGGGAAAGTCACAACCATGGAAAATTTTGCATTTATAAAAATCAACCCATGGGGCCTATGGTGTGCAGTGGTCACTCAAAAGTGGTTTATTAATCGGGCTGGCAAATGAGCAATTTCCAATTGTAATGTACTTTTTGGTTTGTTTTATTTACTGCTGTGTTCCAATGCTTAGAACAGTAGCTGCTATAGAAGAGGCTCAGTAAATATTGGTTGTATGTGAATGAAAGTTCTATAGCTTTGCAAAGAAATTGGTTCTATATTTTTAGATGTTTCTAGTTTGTTTTGCCTGTAATAATTTATTTATACATTGTACAGATGAATTTATAATAAGTCTGTCTCCTTGAAATCCCCGAGGGTAAATGCTAAGTATTTTAATATTTAATAACTCACCACCGTGTTTGGCCCAAAGTATACCAGAATGGGAAAAAATATCAAAGGCATGTCTTATTGATGGTGAATGGCAGCAAATTGCGTTTTTTGTATTACGACACAGCTCTCACACATGCTAACTTCTGATTCTTGCAACCACTCTTGACAAAGGCAGAGTGAGTAGTGTTGTTCCTAATGTGAGAAAATGGAGGTAGATCAGGGCGAATTGGCTTGCCACAGGTCTTATGGCCTGCAGGTGGAAGAACTAGGAGAAGGACACTGGTCTTGCGGCTCCTTCTCTAGTTCTTGTTCTACTATCCAATTCTGTATCTTTTTGTATGTGAAATGTAGTTTATCCAGGCTAGTAAAGCATAAGACTTAATTTATATGTTTTGTAGAAGCAGTGTTGAAGGAAGGCACTTCCACAGATTTAGATGCCTCCTTTTATGTGCCATGGTAAATTTCAATGACCCAAACTCTAGTTTTGGTTGGTGAAGTCATTATGTAACCCTGCATACTTGCCTTTTTAGGCCTTCACTGTCTGAATGGTGGGCTCTCTCAACTCTGGTGTACATTGTAACTCTATCACTGCATGACTCTATTTTCCTGCTGTTTACATCTCTTTCCTAGTGGCTAAGTTCCAAAACCCATTTGTGTTTCAGTGCTCAATGGAACTATTGAATGGGATCCATTTTTTTTTAAACCCACGTGGGAGTAGACAAATATGATAATATAAAATGAGCAAGACAGGAGGAAACAGGATCAGGTTCCAAGATACATAACTAAGACATTGAAGAAGTTGGAAATGCTTTTGCATGAGTAGAAACGAAACAATTATTGTTTTGACTTACAGGGTTCCACTGTGATGAGTGTTAACTATCATTATTACTACAGCAATTGTCATTAGCATAAGCTATAAGTTTCTCTATCTCCATCCTCCTCAGAACTACCAAGGTATCAAGCCCATCATGTAATAAAACAACATTACATTAAAGATTTTATTCAGATAATTTGTAGTGAATTAGATCATTGTTTAGCAAATATTCACCCTTTCTTTCTAACTCCATGAGAAATGGATATACTTCCTTGCCCCTTGACTTTGTAAATGGCCATGTGATTTGCTTGGGCTAATGGAATATTAGCAAGTGTGATGTAAGCAGAGGTTGATGCAGTTGGGTTATGCATCAAGGGTTAAATCCTTGAGCTTCTGCCATTGTGAATGAGAACAAGTCCTGGAGAACCTATTAGTCTCAGAAAGAAGATTGAGAGGGACATAGATCGGACCTGAATGGAGCCTGCAGCCTGGAGGCTTCCCAAGCTTAGGAAAGTTCAGCTGAGATCAGCAGAGTGTTTCCAGTTGGGTAAGAAGAAGGCTTTGAAGGCATATGTAATTAAAATATCCCTTTCAATGGCTCTGTTGATTAGAAGAATAAAGGCTCTGTTGATTATAGGAATAAAATTTATTACCATGGGAACAGTTAGCTGTGATACATTTTATGAATGGAATTTGCTGAGCTCTCTGGGCAGTTTTATGACCAAAACTGGCATTCAGAGTGTCACCTTGGACCTTTTATTTTAAAAATAAAAGGAGGTAACTATCAGAGCACGTAACTTTGGCCCTTAATCTAACAACTTTTTAGATTTCATGCACTGCACATCGTTCTGAATGTTCCACAGTAGAGTACAAGTGTTAGAAAAACATCTCATGAGTGGTAGAGCAGGGGAAGTTCTGAACTGTGGAAAATATTTGTTCTCACTCTCACACAAAAATGAAATTAGAAAGTCATAGTTGTGAAATAATTTGTGTAGACACAGACAGGGTATGAACAGAATAGTTGTACTGACTTTGTCTTTTGCTGTACTGGTTAAATTTACCAAATTGTATTTGGACATATGAAAAGGCAATGGCTTAGTTCTTTCCTAGTAATGTATAGTTTATCAGTGGTTATGGGAAAGGATATTGGCTCTGTATCCAAGAAGACATGTGTCCAGTGTCCTTCCAGGATTAGAGGTGTGCTGAAGGTACTTTTGATAGATAAGTGCCTTTGCCAACTTCTATATTGGTAAAAAAAATGGATCCTGATCAGTAATTTTTTTCAGAGCTTTGAACCATCCATTATGATTCAGGAAGAGATTTTCTCATGGATTATGTACTCAGTAATTATGTATAGACCAAATTCAATGTGCCAAGCAAGGAAGATACAATCACAAGACACAGCTCTTATTCCATAATTGATGGTCTAAATAGAGATTCAAGCTAGAAGACAATCAGAGGACCCTGTGATAAGTCTTATGATAAGGGTCTTCACTACACCCTGTCCAAACTGGCCTTTAAGGTAGGCAGAGAAAGCTTCCAAAAGAAAGCAGGTTCTACAGATGAATAAGAGTTATATCTGGTGGAAGAGGTGTTCTTATCTGGCGAGAGATTTTGGGCAGAAAGACCTATAAAAGGCCTTGGGGTGGTAGCATGTGGTACAAGAGTCATGGCCAGTTGGTACTAGAGACATCAACTGAGTGGGTTTCTCTAACCAAAATAGCCACCCTAAAGCTGGGGCCATGGCAAAATCACTGAAACAAAATGGGAACATCTTCTTTCACATGTATAAAACTGCATTGTTTGCTCCCTTGGAATGTTATGATTAGCTCTGGTCAATTGAGGGTAAAAGATTAGAAAGACAAGATACAACTTGCCCAGTTTTGAAGAGAGGTGGCACCTAAGACACTCAAATTGATGCATCAATGGAGACTAAGGCAATTAGGATTTCCAGTTGGGAAAAATGAAATCTGAGACTACATGTGTAATTAAAATTAATAAAATAAAGGAGGAAGTCAGAAATCCTGTGGGTTTTAGATGAACCTCTCAGTCACCATGTGACAAGCCCTTAGTTCTGCATCTGTACCAAGAAGGGATCAGAGTAGCAACCATCTTGGTGTTTGCACCACCAACAGCCAGCACCTCTATTGAAGGGCTGCCCACAGGCTTCTAGAAGCTGCTTTGCCTGAATGCATGGAGAGTCAGAAGTACCTGGGGACTTAGTCATCCCTTACCTCAAAGGCAGCCTTTAACCAAGGATGGATAGGTGGGGTGTGAAAATACCTCAGCGCCTTTACTCTCTGTTGGAGCACCTCTGAAGTATGACCCACATGGTCTCTGAATGTCCCAGCGGAGTTGACTCAAAGTTACCCTCTGTGGAGCTATGATTGATATTGTTCCCTTTCCCACCTTCCCTTTCCCCTGGCATCTCACATGCCTTTCCCCAAACTCTCCCAACTTCATCCAGTTTGGATAGTAGCTCTGGTATTCTTTAGTGTCTTTATTATATTGCATATTTACATATGATAAATACATGTTTGTAGCAGGCAAAAAAGTATGTATTTTTCATCTAATACTGCTTACAATCATTGAGCCCTATACACAAAAGTACTCACTAATGAGTTCATTATGTGTTTAATAATTCAGTAATTGGTGTTTTACATGTTTGGATTCTATAGAAATCTTTGGTGGACTGTTTATAGGTGTTCAAGGGTTTTAGTGATATTTGGGGCAATATGTAAGGGATTTTGGATGGGTTGGGAATACATTATTATTTTTCCTATTTAAAATAATGAGTCTTCCACTATCTGAAACTTAACTCAGGATCCAACACATTTTTAGAAATGGATTAGATGTTGCAAAAATACCCCTGGGTTGCAACATGGTAATCTAAAATTCTGTCCTGACATTAGTAGCTACCATATAAAATCATATTATTAAGTGTGTCTAGTTTTCTTTTTTTGAAAATGACAGACTCAATCATTAAACAACATATTTGGTGGGGGGAAGAATATGGGATGTAAATCTTTGAAATAATATGGAGCTTGTGGATGTTGAAAATGATTTATCTTCCCTGTGAAGCTCCCTTCAAGGTTAGGGCATGGGGGTAATTGATATCAACAAATAAATATAAACAAGTCAAGATGAGCCCACAGGGAAATTTTTCACCAGTTCTCTCAAGTTGCACTTTAGTCAGAACTGGGGTCTCCTCTCATGCCCACATTTTAACACAAAGTATGTGCTGTCTGGTGGGCTTATGAGCATCTGGTGCCTTGGGCCAAGTTGACTCCCAGTGGTAAATTGGGGATGATAGGAGGGAAGTGTTCATGCTGAAGGCCAGGTTGACCTTGGAAGACCCTCCACCCCTCTTCTAGGTCCTCTGCAACAGAAGCGCTACTTCTTCCCATTTCAAGGATGTCCTGTTGATACAATTTGGTTGTGTCCCCACCAAAATCTCATCTCAAATTGTGATCCTCATGAGTTGAAAAAGTGACTTGGTGGGAGGTGATTGGATCATGGGGGTGGACTTTCCCCTTGCTGTTCTCATGATAGTGAGTTTCTCACGAGATCTGATGGTTTTAAAGTGTGGCACTTCCCTACTTGCTCTCTCTCTCACCTGTTGCCTTGTGAAGAAGGTGCTCACTTCTCCTTCACCTTCTGCCATAATCGTAAGTCTCTTGAGGCCTCGGCAGCCATGTGGAACTGTGAGTCAATTAAACCTCCTTTCTTTACAAATTGCCCAGTCTCAGCTAGTTCCTTATAGAAGTGTGAAAATGGACTTACACACCTATACTGCTCACACTCTTGTCCTCATCTTGCTCCTCCCCACCCTAGCCCTTCATCTCACTGGAGGGAAAAGATGGTCCTAAAGCCAAGCCTTTGTGCTCTTAGATGGGTCATTTCTTTTCAATTTTTGTTTCAGCCTCTGTGTGTGCTCAGGGAGAGGACGTGGGCCTAGGACACTTCCTTTCAATTCTGGTTGCATGTTAGAGTCACCTGAGCATTTTTTAGCGCCTGTGTCCCATCAGTAGGCCAATTAAACTAAGTCAGTGTTGGAACCCAGAAATCAGTACTTTTTAGAAACAACTTCTGTGATGTTACTGCTGTGCTGCTAAGGTTGGAAATCATTGCCCTTGAGAGAGGGGTGGGGGGAGGAAGAGAAGGAACATTGAGATTAATACTCAGAGACTTGGCCTTGTTATTAGAAATTATAATTGTGAATAGAAATTATTCTATTACTGGTTTTGTGAGACGTATACCAAGGCCCAAACAAGAGTTGCTACTATAAGGATTGTTCAGATCAGATTTTAAACAGAATCTGAAATGTCTTTGCCTTGAAGCTTAGGTTTTGATCAGGGACAATTCTAAGATACTAATTCCATTGAAGTCAGAATTAATGAGAATGCAGCCTTTGTAGATGTGACTCTTGCATTAGAGATACTTGGGATATTAGGGTCTGATTATTTGCCAGGGATCTTGATCTTCATACTTATTGGCTAGAACCTCCATGCAGAAGCTTGGAAGAATTTCTCCCTTCGGTAGCTGGATACTTACTTGTTGGGTACTTGGAAGCTTTGACATTTTAGTATTCTCTCCACCTCCCACAATAGCCAAAAAAACAGATACTGAAAAGCAAGAGCACAGAGGTTCTGCAGCTCCCTGTAGTGTGCATCATCCACCAAGGTATTACCAGTGTCCACAGGCCTAACTCAGTCTGGATTAACTGTCCTTCCGAGGGAGGCAGTGTTTCAGCTCAGTGGGATGACTCTGATTCTTCTCCGTCTTTTAGCCTTTTGCTTGATCCTGATGCCTGCCATAACTTGCTTCAGGATCTGTTGATATCTTGGTACACCCTAGTATTTCTAGATTTGTTTCTTGGCCTATAGCTGTCTTGCGGAGCTTAGAAATTCATACTGATTTTGTGTATCAGGAAAGTTTTCAAAATAAAGGATTGTTTTTCTTGATGTACTTCTATTTGATTGCAGTCCAGGACCTTTAACCCAGATTCAGAGTGTTCAGCCCCAAGAGATTTACTTGCAAGTTATTCATTTAGTCATTAATTCATCCAGACAGCTAGCTAGTCAATTGTCAAATGCTCATTTAACAATTATATTGTGTTTGGTACTGGAGACAGGTTCTGCCCTTGATGAACTCACAGACTAAAATAAGGTAATAAACATATCTCAGACCAGGTATATTTTCAATTTTCCTAATATTCTTTCAAAATTTTTTCCCCAGGAGAGTACTTATTGTGGAATTAATTGTAAGATACCCCAATTTTCTCTTGATGTTGGAGTTTTAAGCATTTGCCTAATGAAATAGAATCTTTGGTGGACCTTAATGCTTTTGTGGTTCCAGAATTTATAACCCAGAGACAGATGCTTTGCAGTTGTTTTTAGGTTTAAGGTACTAACTGAAGGCATCATCTGGGAGCATCTCATATTTATTTATATTGCATGTCAATGCTGTAGCTTAGGGATTGACAATTTCCTTAAATGGATTTAAAAAAAAAGCAGCAGGCCAGGTGCAGTGACTCGTGGCTGTAATCACAGCACTTTGGGATGCTGAGGCGAGTGGATCACCTGAGGTCAGGAGTTTAAGACCAGCCTGGCCAACATGGTGGAACTGTGTCTTTACAAAAATAAGCTGAACATGGTGATGGGTGCCTGTAATCCCAGCTGCTCAGGAGGCAGAGGCAGGAGAATCGCTTGAACCTGGGAGATGGAGGTTTCAGTGAGCTGAAATCTTGCACTGCTGCACTCCAGCCTGGGCAACAGAGTGAGGCTCCATCTCAAAAAAAAAAAAAAAAAAAAGCAGTAGCTAAATGAAGGCATGTATTGGTCAGCATTCATTTTCTCAGTTTAGGTTTCTATACATTTATTTGTGCTAAGCTTCTTTTTTAAAAACTATTAAGATGAGAACTTAAAAAAATTAAGTTTATCTAGAATCAAATTTACATTGCAGAGTAGAACGGACCATTTTCTCATTGTCTCCACAGTTAGAATTAATCTCTTCTTTGATGGTTTAAAGGAAAATCATTGCTGGGTAAAGCTATTACCATGGATGCATAAGGCATATGTGTTAGGCCTGCTTTCTGGAAAATAGAAAACTTTGTAGGTTATGAAGAGACCATGAAAAAGATCAAGTGGCTTGTGAAATGTACCAACATGTCCCTTTTATTGGGCTCTAGGGCCAGAGCCAGACCATATCCTTATTGAGAGTTGGGGTTCCCATTGCAAGCGTGGGTTAAGCTTCAGCAAAAACAAGAACATAAGGGAGGCTGGCCATAGTCTGGAAGAGGAGGAAGGGGAAATGTCTTGTTTTTTCTTTTTCTCTTTTTTAAACAAGAATGAGAATCAGTTGGCCAATTCTGAGGTTCTGAAAGGCTTTGATGGAAAGGAATGGTCTGCTTCTAGTCAGGTGAGACAGGTCTGGAGTAGGGCAGGAAACTAGTTTTGAGAACTTAGGTGGGGCCTGGGCCTGTCAAACAGAAAAGGTAACACTGACAGGCAACACTGAGGTGTCAACAAGATATGGATACGGTGCTAGTCCACCTATGTTAACATGACTTAGTTATTTGTTCCAGTTCCAGGAAACCTTTGTCTAAGAAAGATAAGATTGTCCACCAATAAATAACCTCTTTGCTTCAGAAAATTCCTGCTGATCAATTTATCAGAACTAGCTGTGTGCTTATGAGGGCAAACAGCTCACTTACCAAACAACAATTTAGTTATCAAGATTTGCTTCCAGACTCTCACCTCTGTATCCACCAGTCCTAAGCTATTAGGTCACAGACTTTGCCCAATCCCAGTTTCACACCTTGAAGGACAGGCCTTAAACCACTTTAGACCAGACCCCAATCCCTATAAACACTCTACTTCTGTGAAGATGATGTTCTTCCTTCCCTTAGTGAGCTAGAATAAACTTAGCTTTGTCTTATTAATAGATTGTCTCCTGACATTTTGGGGACTTCAGCAGAGGCCTCTGCCTACACTTTCTGTGGATCAGGACAGCAAA
Source organism: Cebus imitator (assembly GCF_001604975.1). NCBI lineage: Eukaryota > Metazoa > Chordata > Mammalia > Primates > Cebidae > Cebus > Cebus imitator. The sequence goes on along the minus strand of NW_016107339.1, from coordinate 6,778,638 downwards.
ACCAGGGTCCCCTGAGATAAGGCCTGAGGGCTGCTTATAGCAGCAGTAGGTGGCAGAGGACAGCCATGTCGTGTGGATTGTTGATATACAGCAGGTCATTTGCAGTAGAGGCTGAATGACAAAGTGACCAGAAGAGGGGAGAATTGGGATGGAAGGTTTGTTCCTGAATGCACAAGTGGCTGCTTGCATCCTGGGGCAGTCTCAGAAACAGCTGAAGGGCATTTGGGGTAGATGGTGTGAGTTGTAGCCGATTTCTGGCAAGAAGGAAAGAACTTTGGTATAATAGTTTGAGTACACAGAAGAGAACGTGACCTCATTTTGTAGTCATGGGCTCATGAAGCCAGGAACATATTGTTTATATAAAATCATTGGGTTATGATTGGAGCATTTCTTTCCTATGTAAATTATGACTTACATTTCTTTCATTTAATGGGTTCTGTATATATTTTAGAAATGCAAAATGAAATCCTTTCAGCATGGGGTCATTCAGACAGCACTAGAAATCAAAGTACATATACAATATTTGAAAAAAAGATCTGTAAATTGCATTAAGGCATTTTTATTTGCTTAGTAGAAAATTAAACCCAATATGCACAAAATGACCGTACCCTGCTTGCAATAAGCAGATTTTTTAAACACAGAAGCAGTAATAGGCAATATGGCAATAAAAGTCTCAAAGTATCTCTTTCTGCATACTTATCAGTAAGTATTAAAAACGAAACAAAACTTGAAATATTCACAGTAAAACTATGTTTTAAATCAAGCGAATCAGAATTTTTACATCAGCACTTAACATTATTGGATCATTTGCTGCCAAAGTCCGTGCCCTGTTGTTTTTGAAGGTTGCAGCTCAAATTCACAGAATTTTAGAGATTTAGTTGAAGGCTTCAAGCCACCTTGTTCCCAAGGTATGACCTTTTATTATTGATCTTGGACATAGATTGGATAAGGGACAAATTTTTATGATTCGGTAACAAGCGTTTAATTCAAGGTGATAGTTGACTTTCTTACTGTTGCTTGCTCTCTGGGTTAGTTTTGGGCTTTAGCAAGTTGCCAGATAAATAAATCAAATGCTCTGGGTTTCCAGTCATTTGCTGTAATAAATGAGTTAGGCAAAAACCACATCAAAGGTAAGATGACTTATCTCACATCCGCATGCTATAAATTACTAAGTACAATTTCCTCCCAGCAGGTACAGTCCCCTGTTCTTATTTAACCTTTCTGTACATCTTCTCCTGCACCCAAACCCCCACCCTGTGGCAACCAGGTCTCTGTTTTAGAGCACAGTCTCTTTTTTGTTTCGTACTTAACAAAACAACACAACAACAGCAGCCTGCAAGATTTATTATTTTTCTTCTCACAGACTCTTTTTGATTAATCTTATTTATTTCACTATACTGTGTTTTAAAAAATCTGGCTAGAGGAAGAAAAGAGAAATACACTTGAAGACTTCTTTCTGATCCTTCTCTTTCATCTGAACAGTTTTAAAGTAGGCTGTAAAAGTTCTCAGCAGGCTGGGTAGGGGAAACACTTCTGCTTGGTTTTCCCTTCTCAGCGGTGGCAACATTACTGTTGTTTTTCTTCTTGACAAAACTGGTGCATTTTATTCTTGGCCATAGAAGGCCTTGGTTTAATTAAATTTTGTTTTGTTGCCAAATCCTACCAAAGGGCTCTTATGATCCTAGCAGATGAGGATATCCGGGGACAAGGAGCTTGCCACTGAAACTTAGTGACTGTTTTGCTTTCTTCTTAGCAGACCCATGGCCATCACATGTCATAGGACATTATATTTTGGTGGCATGTACACATGATCTTGCCATGGTTATTGTTTTTGAGGAATATTTAGGATAGAAGGTGTTCATTTTGGAATAAAAACAGAAAAAATACTCTTGAAGCACAATGAAGTGTGGTTCTGGCAGAAGATGGATGTTCTTACTGAGAATCAGAAAAACCAAAGAAAATGAATATGAAGACTTGAATTAAAAGGGGAGTAAGCTGCACATTGAGCAAGTGGGCCTCATGAGATGGATTGAAATCTGTGGGATAGTAAGCTTGCATGTGAGGTTTATGAAATAGGTTCTGTTCAGCATCAGATCCACCAAAACTCAGAGCATGAAACAAGAACTAGTGGAGATTGTTAATGTTGGGGAATGATCCTAGGGAATTGAAGCATGGGGCCTGGAGAAATGAAACAGAAGGAAGCAGAGCCACACTAAGGGCATGTGATTAAACTGGTTGCTGCTGGGGGCAACCTGAACTCAACGGCCTCAGGACCCTATAGGTCTCCGATATAATGTGTCTCATGTTTTTCGCTAAGAGATGGAAGACAGACTCATTTGCCCACCTGCCTATCCAATGCTTGGACCGTATTGGCTAATGGTCTTCCCAGGTCAGGTTTTCTCAAAATGCGGTCTTAAACCAGCAGCATAGGAATGACTTGGGAACCTTTACGTAAAGCAAGTTCTTGGGTCTTGCTCCAGTCCTGCTAATCAAAGCCCTAAGGCAGGGTGGGGGCAGCACTGTGCTTTCACCTCCAGATAACTCTGCTGCACCTCTTGGCTTTCCACCTTTAAAGTCCATTGGATCATCTGCAGAGCTTGTGAAGCCACAGGCTGCTGATTGTACCTTGGAGTTTCTGATTCAGTAGGGCTGACCCTTTTGATTCAGTAGGGGCTGGAGAAATGCATTTCTTGCAAGTTCTGAAGTGATGCTGAGGCTGTTAGTTCAAAGATTGCACTGTAAGAAACACTTCCCTGTGGGAGTTAACTCCTGCGTTTTCAAGTTTCTTTTGGCAGCCTCTGGCAAGCATCCCACATACCAAAGCCCTGCCAGGAGGAGTGTGGTCAAGGATTCCTTGCCCACAGTTGGTTGCTGCAGAAATGACCTCAGAAAAAAAGGTGGGACATGAAAATATGAGGGGAAAAAATATCAGGGCAAAAAGATGCCTGGCTTTGCTTTTTTAATTAAAAATAATTTGTAGTATGTTGTACTGGCATTTGTCCTAGTTATCCACAGATCTTAGGGAAATTTGCAGGAATAACTTGTGTTTTCAACAAGATATTGCTCGCTCCTTGGCATGTTTCATTGTGTTCCAAATGGTCTTTTAGGTGCTATGCGAAGATTTGTGTATCTGCATCTGTAGTTAAAGTAAGTGCTTGTATAACTTGTTATATAATGGCAGGGGCTACCTTAATATTCATTAGGTCACTCCCCCTTCCTGGCTCATACTATGGATTCTGAGAAGATCCCTAAGGTGAATTAGTCCGGAGCAATTATCACAGGCCCTGGTACAGTTGCTATCTAACTTAAATTAATGGTCTTAAAGCTCTGAGAGCTAGTTCTAGTAGTCCTTCTACCTGATGGAAGTGGCTTCTCAACTTTATTGTGCAAACAAATTTCATCTGGAATACTTGTCAAAGAAGCAAATTTTCAATCTGCCCCCATTCCCAGCAATTTTCATTTTGTAGGTTTGTGCTGGTATCCAGAAATCTACATTTTCAAACAAGGTTCCCAGGAAATGTTGGTTCAGGTACTCTAAGAATCACCTTTTGAGAAACACTGTCTTAGAGCTCCTGGCACTTGAATTTAGACCAAGTTTGGGAAGTAAGATTATACTTTCTGGTGTTTATGACAGAATCTGGAAGAAACCTTGATTTTTTCTTTCTTTCTTTTTTTTTTAAATAAAAGAAGTCGGGAAACCAAAACAAAAATGAACTTTTTATCATTAATATATTTATAAGCCAATAAAATAAAGTTTAATACCTCAGAAAAATGGACAAAGGATATGAGCAAGTAATTTATATAAGCAAAGTAATTCATACAAAGGTAATTCTAGAGCCAATAAAAACACGAAACTTTAGAAATTAAGGATGAAATAGCATTGAAATATTTCATGACAGCCACTGCGCCTGGTCATGAAATGACATTTTTTAATTTTTAAATTTTACAGAGGTAAATAATTGACTACCTTCTTAGCGCAGGAGGGTAGGAAAAAGGAGTCCTATGAGTGTGAATTAATGCAAATTTTCTTGAGAGCAATTCAACACTATGTATCAGAAACCATTAACATGTACATGGCATTCAACTAAGAAATTCTGCTTATAGGAGTGTGTCATAAGAAAAACATCTGAAATGCATAAACAGATTTATTTGCATAAATAAGATTGCAGTGTTATGCATAATAGTAAAAAACTACAGATAGAGCAATTAAGGCTCAGGACCTTACAGCTATAACTGGTGCTGCCAGCAAGTTATACTGCCTTTAACTTTAAAATATGTCTAGAATCTCACCATTTTCATCAGCTGCACTGTATCACCCTGGAGGCAGATGCTGTCTTCCTCTGGCTGGGTCACTTCTCTAGCCTTCTTATTGGTCTCCCTGCTGCTTCCTTTGCCCCTCAGGACTCCGCTTTCAGCACAGCCACCAAGGGATCCTGTTCAAACATAAGACAGATCTCTGCTGGAATCTGTGCCTAATTTTAGCTGGGGTAAAAGCCAAGGTCCTTATGATGACCTGGAAGGCCTGACATGAAATAGCCACTGCCCCTTACCCCAGTTGACCTCACTCCCTATTGCTCTCTCCCTGGTTCATCACGCTGGCCCCTTTCTGGGTTCTTGACCAGTCAGGCATATTGCTTCTCTGGACTTTTGCACTCGCTGTTCCCCTGCCTGCAGGGTGTTTGCTCCAGGCTGCTGCCCAGCCAGCCTCCTCTGGCTACTATATTTAAAATGCTAAGTCCTCTCCTGCTGTTCCCCTCACATAGTTTACCTTTCTCAAGCACTTACTTATATTTTAGTGATTTTCTTCTATTTCCTCTCCCTTACTCCTGGATGGAAATTCCATGAGAACATGGATTTTTAAAATCTGTTTATTTTCTCTTATATCCCTACGACCTACAAGAGTATCTGGCTAATTTCTTCTTATCTGACACCCAGGTAATAATAATAATAACAACAATAAAAAAACCCTAAAACTCCAAATTCCTCCCTCCCCCCCAAAAAAAAATCACACCTTCTTTTTGGACAAAAATATTATTTGTTACAAAATATATTAGTTTTATTATTAAAACACACCGTACTCACAACTGACATGCTATATATTTATCATGTGTAGCTCGTGAAATTTTCCATGAGGTGGTGTGATTGCTGACATACATGTATCCAAAGCAGAGAAGCAACCAATCATTCATTTTGATTTTCACTAAGAATATATTCCTTTAAAAGTGAGGAGCCATGATTTAATTCCTTTGACCTTTAAGCTTTAACAAGTGGTATCAGGGATTGTTGTGGTGCAAAAGTTATGTTTAGGAAAATAAAATCTTATTGATTCAAAATAGGAAAAACATGAGCCATTTACTAAATTTGGAAGTATCTCTGTGTTTTCAGGAATTCGAATTTCAGGGTTATTTAGGACACTGATTCTGAAGTGGTTTATCTACAAAGCAGGCTGGCCTCTGCATTTCTTATTTCAGTATGAAAACTTCTCTTTCATATCATAAGGAAAGGAAAGGAAGATCTTCCTTCCCACAGTCATTCATCCAGGACTCCTAGAAGTGAGCCTCCATGCCTGTGGATCTGTGACACCTGACCCAAAGGCCAGCTGGGATGAATATGTGACTGACAGATTTGAGCACAAAATACAGCCATTGTCATAAAGTGTTTCATCAGTGAGGACAAGTTTGGACATTTCTCTTCTTTATTTGTTTCCCTTGGTTTAGTTTTTGTCTCATGTGAAAGCATGAAGCAGTTTAAGTATTTTGAGTTCTCAATCTGAAAAACACTGATTGTTCCATTCATTAAATGGGCATGATGGTTAATTTTAAGTGCAAATTGTTAATATTTGGTCAAACATCATTCTGGGTGTTTCTCTGAGGGTGTTTTGGGATGAGATTGCCATTTAAATCAGTAGATTGAATAAAGGAGATTGCTCTTCCATATTTGGATAGGTCTCATCCAATCAGCTGAAGGCCCAAATAGAACCAAAAGGCTGACCATCCCTTAAGTAAGGGAGAATTCTTCCTGCCTGGTGGCCTTTGAACTGAAACATCAGCTTTTTATCCTGCTGACCTGAGACTCCAGCTGAAACATAAGTTCTTACTGGGTCTTGAGCCAGCCACCTTCTGACTGGAACTACGCCACTGGCTCTCCTGGGTCTCAAGCTTGCCAGCTCACCCTGTGGATCTTGGGACTTGTCAGACTCCATAATTGCATGAGACAATTTCTTAAGATAAACCTGTTTTTAATATATACATCCTATTTGTTCTATTTCTCTGGAGAACCCTGATACAATGGACAATCAGAATTTCTGGTATGCTTTAGGATAGAAGACAAATATTTCCTCTTGGGTAAAATATCAGCGATGATGATAACACTTGGCCCATAGACCCTTCTTCTCGGATATTTGGGCAGACATTGTCTGGGCCTCACCTATCCCTCTTTGGTACAACCAGGAGGCTTTCTCTGGCTGTAGGAGGGTTCTTGGCATACCTCGGCAGGCTAGATAGAGTGCCAGGGTATGAACAAGCTCAGGTGTGGCCTTCAACCTGCAGCAATTAGGAGCCAATCGGCAAATACCCAGGTTCCCTTCAGGTGAAACAACCCCAAGGCATGTTCTCCACTGTTCCCCAGAGATTCCCAGGTGATTGAGCCCTACTTTCCTAAAGTTGTAAAGTGCTTATCAAAATTCGTGAATTTCTTTTTTTCCTTTTCCCATCTTGCTTCCTGGCTTCCCTTCTGGCTCTTCTTGAGGTAGCCACTGAAAAAACTATTTGCATTCATATTCTTGTCTCAGGCCTGTCTGCTTCTGAGGTAACCCAACTTAAGGTGGGTGTCTCAACTTTAAAAGCAGATGACAGAGTCTTTTAAGAATAGTTACAAACCAAAGTACCACACCCACTCTTAATTAATTAAATAGCAACAAATCTTCACTAAATGTCTACCATATGCCTCAATGATGAAGTTAATAATACATAATTTTTAAATAAGTAGATTATTTGATTTTGTCACAAAGCAAAAAGCCTCAGATGTAGGTCACATAATTTTGTTTCATATGCATCTTTATTTATTGTCATTACTACATAATGACTTGTGACTAATGCAAGTATCTCATCATGGAAAATGACTCCACTTGCAATTTCATTCAGGAACCATTAGGTTCTACGTGTTTAAAGGTAAAGTGTTTTGAAAAACCACAAAGGTGTACAAGTAATGGACTGGTTCTAATTTAATGGCTCTAATACCTTGTTTGTGAATTAAATATCAGATTCCTTTTAATTAAGGAAATTGCTTTTATTCAACTTTGGCTTCTCTTATCAATTTGAAATGAAAAAGCAAGTTATAACCACATATTTTAGTGCTTTGTTAATTATGCGTGATTTGCAAGTTATTTTAGGATACAAATGACTTTTTTTTGTTCAAAAGAGGCTTTAAATAGGCATAATAATGACAATAGTAATGATGGTAGTTAAAATTTATTGAAGGTTTATTCTGTGCCAGGCACTGGGTCAGTTGTCTTTTGTATATTATTATTAAACCTTATAACAGTTTGCAAGAACAATTTTCTTTTTAAAATCTCTACTGATGATGAAATTAAAAAAAAAACAGACAATAAGTGATTTTCTCAGTCACACAGCTAGTTTCAGAGTAGGAATTAGAATTGAGGTCATTCTGATTTCAAAGCTTGTTTATTTCATAACAGAGTGAAGAGATAGTTTGGTTTTAAACTTCCAGTTCCCTATAGGGTTCTTGTGTTTCCACTATTATCAGCACCATCCGTCTATACAGAAATTGATTGATTGATTGATTGATGGAGTCTCGCTCTGTCACCAGACTGGAGTGCAGTGGCATGATCTTGGCTCACTGCAATCTCTGCCTCCCAGGTTAAAGCGATTCTCCTGCCTCAGCCTCCCGAATAGCTGAGACTACAGGCACGTGCCACAACACTCAGCTACTTTTTTTGTATTTTTAATAGAGATGGGGTTTCACCATGTTGGCCAAGCTGGTCTTGATCTCCTGACCTTGTGATCCACCGGCCTCTGCCTCCCAAAGTGCTGAGATTACTGGTGTGAGCTACCGCGCCTAGCTCAAAAGAACTTTATTTTTAAATTTATATTGTGCTGTTGATATTTTTCACATACCATCCCATAAAGAATTACTATTATTGTGAGTCCTCACAACTCCTGATTGTTTGTTATAGCCTGTTCTCTCTGGAGCATAAAAATCACCACGCTAATTGAATTGTGGTGAAATTTAATTGACAAATAGGTCACTTTTAAAAATTGGTCCTGGCCATTTGCCAGATGCACATAGTCTGTGATAGTGCTTCAGTGACTTGAGACTGACTTCTGCTTCCTGCAGGTAGCTCTTTATTACTATTGTAAGGAGATGCTCTTAAACAGTTTTGTCATGTCAATTTTGTTTTCAGAATTATTTCATGGTTTGTTCCTCATTGTCTTTTGAAGAAAATTTAAACCCCTTAATAGGGTGTTCAGAGACTGATAACCTCACCAAGAAACAGTTCTCTTTTCTTCCTAGACACACAGCTGGATACACTTCCCTGCCTTCTTAAAATTTGCAGTGACCAGGTGACTGAGTTCTAGCCAATGGAAGAAAAGCAGAAGTGATGTGTGTCATTATGGAGTGAGGTTTTTAAGAAGGGACTAAGTCCCCTTCACACTATTTTTCTTTTTGTTTGCCAGATACAGAAGACAATGAGGCCTTAAGGCAGGCATTGCCAAGCTTTTTCTGAAACGAACCAGATGGTAAATATTTGCAGTGAATATTGCAGAATTGTCTCTGCCAATACACATTTTTAAAATTTTTATTTATTTTTACTTTTTTACAACCTTTAAAAAATCAAAAGTCATTCTTAGCTCACTGAGGTACAAAACCAGGCCATACTTATTTGCTCACCTCTGTCCTTAATGATGTGGAGCCACAAAAGGAAGGAGCCTAGGTCCATGAATCACTTCTCATTTTCATGAATTTATTTATGTGATTTCCTTCTGGGCATAAAGTTACTTTAGCCTATTCCTGTTCTTTGAAATCCTTCTCTTTGAGGACCTATAACAACTTTTACCTTCTTAAAAGAACTTCCATGATATTTTCTCCTTGACCTTGCAGAAATATTTAGTTCTTTTTTTTGGGGAGGTTTCATATTTCCTTTTAACTAACATATGTTAAGATTTTCTGCCAAATTTTAGAGCTGTTTTTATACATGCCTTTGTCTCGCCTACCACAGTGTCAGCTTCAAGGGGTCATCTTGGATAACATATCACATAAAATCTGGTGCTTATATATGCATCTCAAACAGGGATAGGATATCTAATCCAGTCTCAAGACAAAAATTATGTACAGTCAAAATACTCTTAATAATCCCTTAACTAGGCAATAAAGTACATGGGTGGGTTTAGGAGCCCTGTTCATTAAAAATATTTAAAAGACCAGGTAATACTCAGGGCAAAGAGTTATTAAAATATCGAGGAAAATGAGACCAGTTGCTCCCTCTGAGGCACATATGCTCACTGAGTGGGGTCGCAGGGAGGGTAGCTGGCAGCCTTTGTTCAGGAATTTTTGTTTCTTGTTGAACATATACATTTGAATTCACCAATTTTAGCAACCCACAGTGGCATGTCTTCCATAAATTTGTGAGTTAATTGAATGGGTTAAGCATATATTTTCTTCTTATAATAAGCATTTCTGGAAGATGTCATTTCTTTTGCCAACCTCACTTACGGAGGAGGAAAGAGGCTGCTGGGTTTGACCTTGAACTCCTAAATGATAGCAATGTGCTACCAGGAGACTCCTGGATAAACTTCAGGGGAGAGCTTCTCCTGGGCCCTGTGCCCATACCTGCCGGGGAAAACACCAATAAACAAAAAGGGAAAGAAAAAGCCAAGTTCAAGCCAAATGTTTCTGTGTTCCTCTTAAGATACAATGGAGATAACACTGAAATACAAAATGCTGTCTATGTGTTCCTTTTGAAAACAGCCTTCCTTTTAAGGTCAGTTAATATCGTTCATGCAGATTTCCTTAGCGGTTGCCCAAGATGCTGTGAGAGCTGAAAGGGAGCCACCTTGGAGATCAGCAGTTTTGAGCCCCTCATTTTATTTCATTGGTATGTATGTTGTAGATGGGAAAGTTTGAGCTTCACTCCATTGATGACATCATTAGGCACAGAGGCTGGTATACAGGAAGAGCTGAGGATATCTAAGAGCTGGCTTCTGGTCCTCAGGTCAAGCTTTTCAGACTAGGTGCAATTATTTGCCTATTTTTAAGTTCTTAATTCCCAGGAGCTACACTGTCCAATAGAACTTTCTGAGATGGTGAAAATGTTCTATCTATATGTTGTTCATTACGATAGCCAATAATCACAAGAGCTATGGAGAATTTGAAATGTCGCTTGTGCAAATGGAGATGTCCATTGGATTTTGAACACTTAATATAAAAATGTAAAATATCTCAATAATTATTTTTGTATGATGTTATGTTGAAATAATGTTTTGGCTACGTTGGATTATGTATAGCATATTAATATTTCTTCTTTTTTTGATGTGGCTACTTGTAAACTTAAAATAGGTCTTGTGTGTTCTGCTGTAGACAGTGTTGCCATTGATTGCAACAGAGTGAAATATTTGTACTTTTACTTCCCCTCTTCTAAATTCCTCAGAATCCAATGCCAAGAGTGGAACAATCCAGAACACTTTTGAACCTCAAAATAGAAATAATACTTTGGAAAATGTGGGCTTTTATTTGTCCTCACTTAAGGTGTATTGACATTGTGATACTATGTGTTCGTCCTTTAGCATCCAGTCATGACTGAGCTCCAAAGAGGTTAAATAATGTTCAGAGTCATTCAACATGACTTGTCCACACCTGAGCATTTTCTTAATTTTTACCATGTATCTTTGTTAGTTTCTGAGATGCGCATGTGTTACTTCTCCAACTGACATTTGTACTTACATTTAATTTAGGAAATATTAATAGGACAGTTATTTCTTTAGCTTGTATTAAAGTACATATTTTATTATGTTAGGAAGCCACTTAGATATGTTGACAGATATGATGAGTGCAAATATCTAAATATTGCTGTTCTGTGATACAGCATTTCTTAGGTATGAATTCTTTGAAGCTATTGACTATTCTGGCTCCTTAAAAATCTCAGGTATGTAACCTGAGGCATTTGTCTTCTGAAGTGAAAAAAAATAAACTAATAAAATTCACAAAAAGAAGTTATTGTAAATATGTGTGTTTTAAAAAGTGGAAAACAGATACAGTTTGGGATAATCTGAGTTTAACAAGAGATCTAATGAAAGATATTTTGGATCAAGTTACCCTGAAAACTTTTTTCATTTCCCACATCCCATCGAGGGTTTGGATGGAAAGTCATTCTAATGAACAAGGAACAGAATGCATCCCCAGTTTTCTCCAAGATATTCAGGTAGATTATTATTGTTTTGTTTTGTTTTTCAAAGAACCTCCTTTCCTGCCAACCTCCCCAGCAGAAGCAGGATCACAAGAGATTGTCTGAATGTTCTGTATAAAAATCCAAATCCTTGGATCATTTTGTGGACATAGAAAGTGTTCCAGGAAAAGCACAATTGGCTGTTTTATCTGTTGTTTCTGGAGAGGAATAGCAGAACCAAGGCTGCCTTGGGGGCTGGTCGTGTGTAGACAGTGAGTTGAGAGAGCCTATGATACTAGTTGCTGATATTTGTAAGGCACCTTACTTACTCAAACCTTTCATGACATTTGTTTTCTTTTCACAATTAGCAAAAGATGGAGTTAATAGTACTGGGCTAGAGGAAAGTAAATTCACACGATGCCATAAAATTAGGGTCTGGCATGTAGTAAACGGTAATAGATGCTAGTTTTAGTCTTCCCTTCTCTACCCACTTGTTGAGGAGAGACAGTGTTTAGCCTGTTTGCTGTGACACAAAATCTGTGTCTCATTTTTCATCAGAGAATGTGGCTCTTAATATTTTAAAGCTATTTTTGCTTTAATGTGCTACAACACTCTTGCAAGCTTCAAGAATCCCTGTTGGGGAAATGAAAGTGTAGCTTAGCACCAGTAAGTTATAATGAAACAAGGGTTGTTTTAAATAGCAAAATGTCAATATTTTCTTGCTAGAAAAGTACATCTATTTAGGATTACTCTGACCTATGAATGTGGTATAATTATATAATACCAAGAGATTCTTTGGGCCATGACCTATTCAGAGTGTTATACCGGATGGTCCCACTAATGGGGTGATATGGTTTGGCTCTGTGTCTCCCCCCAATTCTCATCTTGAATTGTACTCCCATAATTCCCATGTGTTGTGGGAGGGACCCAATGGGAGATAATTGAATCATGGGGGCAGTTTCTCCCATACTGTTCTGGTGGTAGTGAATAAGTCTTACAAGTTCTGATGGTTTGATAAGGGGAACCCATTTCACTTGGCTCTCATTCTGTCTCTTGCCTGCTGCCATCCATGTAAGATGTGCCTTTTACCTTCTGTCATGATTGTGAGGCTTCCCCAGCCATGTGGGACTATAAGTCCAATTAAATCTCTTTCTTGTGTAAATTGCCTGATCTCAGTTATGTGTCTATCAGCAGTGTGATGATGAACCAATACAGTAAATTGGTATCAGTAGAGGGGTGCTGCAGAAAAGACCCCAAAAAAACGTGGAAACGACTTTGAAGCTGGGTAACAGGCAGAGGTTGGAACAGTTTGAAGGGTCCAGAAGAAGACAGGAAAATGTGGGCAAGTTTGGAACCTCCTAGAGATGTGTTGAATGGTATATTAGTCAGGGTTCTCTAGAGGGACAGAATAATGGAATGTGTATATATATGTGTGTATATATATATATGTATATGGGAGTTTATGAATTTTTAACTCACCTGATCATAAAGTCCCGCAACAATCCATCTCTGTAGGCTGAAGAGCAAGAAGAGCCAGTCCAAGTCTCAAAATTGAAGAAACTGGAGTCAGATGTTCGAAGGCAGGAAGCATCCAGCATGGGAGAAAGATGTAGACTGGGAGGCTAATCCAGTCTGTCTTTTCACATTTGTCTGACTGCTTATATTCTAGCCACACTGGCAGCTGATTAGATTATGCCCACTCAGATTAAGGGTTTGCCTTTCCCAGCCCCACTGACTCAAATATTAATCTCCTTTACAATACTCTCACAGACACACCCAGGATCAATACTTTGTATACTTTAATCCAATCAAGTTGGCACTCAGTACTAACCATTGCAAATGGCTTTGACTCAAAGCCTGATAGTGATATGGACAATAAGGTCCAGGCTGAGGTGGTCTCAGATAGAGATGAGGAACTTGTTGGAAACTGGAGCAAAGGTGACTCTTGTTATGTTTTAGCAAAGAGACTGGTGACATTTTGCCCCTGCCCTAGAGATCTGTGGAACTTTGAACTTGAGAGAGATTATTTAGGGTACATGATGGAAGAAATTTCTAAGCAGCAAAGCATTCAAGAGGTGACTTGGGTGCTATTAAAGGCATTCCATCTTATAAGGGAAGCAGAGCATAAAAGTTCAGAAAATTTGCAGTCTGACAATGTGATAGAAAACAAAATCCCATTTTCTGAGGAGAAATTCAAGCTGGATGCAGAAATTTGCATAAGTAACAAGGAGTCAAATGTTAATCCCCAAGACAGTGGGGAAAATGTCTCCAGGGTTTGTCAGAGGTCTTCACAGCAGCCCCTCCTCTCACAGGCCTGGAGACCCAGCAGAAAATGGTTTCATGGGTTGGGACCAGGGTCCCGGTGCTGTGTGCAGTCTAGGGACTTGGTGCCCTGTGTCCCAGCCACTCCAGCCATGACTAAAACGGGCGAAGGTATAGCTTGGACTGTTGCTTCAAAGGGTGAAAGCCTCAAGTCTTGGCAGCTTCCACATGGTGTTGAACTTGTAGATACACAGAAGTCAAGAATTGAGGTTTGTGAACCCCTATCTAGATTTCCAAAGATGTGCAGAAACACCTGGATGCCCAGGCAAAAGTTTGCTGCAGGGGTGGGGTCCTTACGGAGAACCTCTGATAGTGCAGTGCAGAAAGGAAATGAGGGGTTGGAACCTCACACAGAGTCCCTGCTGGGGTACTGCCTAGTGGAGCTGTCAGTAGAAGGCCACTGTCCTCTGGACCCCAGAATGGTAGATTCCACCGACAGCTTGCACCGTGCACCTGGAAAAGCCACAGACACTCAACACTAGCCCGTGAAAGCAGCCACGAGGAGGGCTATACCCTGCAAAGCCACAAGGGTGGAACTGCCCACAACTATGGGAACACACCTCTTGCATCAGTGTGACCTGGATGTGAGGCATGGAGTCAAAGGAGATCATTTTGGAGCTTTGAGATTTGACGGTCCTGCTGTATTTCAGATTTGCATGGGGCCAATACCCCTTTGTTTTGGCCAATTTCTCCCATTCAGAATGGGTGTATTTACCTAAGGCCTGTACTTTCTTTGTAGCTAGGAAGTACCTAAATTGCTTTTGATTTTACAGGCTTATAGGTGAAATGGACTTAGCTTGTTTCAGATGAGACTTAAGACTGTGGACTTTTGAGTTAATGCTGAAATGAGTTAAGACTTTGGGGGACTGTTGGGAAGTCATGATTGGTATTGAAATGTGAGGACATGAGATTTGGTAGGGACCAAGGATGGAATGATATGGTTTGGCTCAGTGTCCCCACCCAAATTTCATCTTGAATTGTATTCCCATAATTCCCATGTGTTGTGGGAGGGACCAGGTAGGAGATAATTGAATCATGGGCAGTTTCTCCCATACTGTTCTCTTGGTAGTGAATACAGCTTATGAGATCTGATGGTTTGATAAAGGGAAACCTGTTTGGCTTGCCTCTTATTCTCTCTTGCCTACTGCAATGTAAGATGTGCCTTTTGCCTTCCACCATGACTCTGAGGCTTCCTCAGCCATGTGGAACTGTAAGTCCAGTTAAACCCTTTTCTTTTGTAAATTGCCCAGCCTTGATTATGTCTTTCTCAGCAGCATGAAAACAGACTAATACATGGGGTGAGGCAGTATTTACAGATCTGGATGCATGAAGGAATATAGAGTTAGAATATGACATCAAAGATTCAGGCTTTTAGTTATATCCTTTAAACCAGATGTCTCCATCCCCATGATTTCTGAAATGGTTTAGATGAAGCCTAAGAAGACACATATGTACATACCTGTCATGTGATTCAGTTAAACTATGTGTATTTCATAAAATCATGACAGGTGCCACTAAAAATAGAAAGTGTTCTTACTACACTTACAGACATTAGAGCAATGCCTTCCCTTTTTACTTTATTTGAATTGCACAACACATTTATTTATTATAGAATATCTGTTGCTAAAAGAACCAAATTCTGTTAAAATTTTATAGACATCTCTAAATTTTTTTCCCGTTAAGAAAATAGGTGTAGAAGAGGGCTTATTTTTTCCTCAGGGTTGCTTCCTTTTTATGTGAAATCTTCAGTGTTAGTCATCTTTGATCCTGCCCTCTTCATGTTGAGCTGGTCATGAAGTTTCTGAACTTTTCCTTGGGCTAATGTGTCATTCAGTCATGACTGTGTGATATGTATATTTCATCAAGAGAAACTGGCCACCAGTTAATTAGCTGTCCCTTTCTACCTGCTGTGAAATCCAGAGACCGGGTTTCTTGCTTCTTTGAAGCGTTCTGTCACCCCAGTTTGCTGAAGGGGAGATAAATGAAGGCTAAATATTGCTTACTTACACACAGGTTTACTCTGAAGTACTTTTTCATGAAATGGGTGTGTTTCCACAACTGTGTGTTACAGTGGAGCAGCTTCACATTTTAAATCTGTTTTACTGGAAGCATTTTCAGTTTTCTTCCATTTCTCAATCAAGAATGATTATTTGTCAAGTACAAGAGTGAAGCTGCCCAGGTCCCAAATCATTTTAGAAAGAACAACAGGAAATTATATTTTTCAAGTGCTGGACATGCTCAGAGAAGGGTTATTTTACTTGGGAGAAGGGAGTGGGAAAAGAGTAAATAAAATATTCACCTGGAGGGAAAAAAAAACTACTCTGTAACCGAGGAACTCTCCAAGTCAAGCTATAGCTTCAAGCAAGATGAAACAAAACAGAGTTGTACTGTGGCTCTTTCAACATTCATTTCAGAAATGTCAAAATATTTTCCATTAAAAAATATGATTGTGTTGAAATAATCTACATTTAATTGTAGAGTTTTGTCACTGCAAAGTGGATTTGGAGGTATTCCTTGTGTGGAATGGTTAAAAAAAGTTGTGGCTAAGAAGCGTGCTTCAGTAAGTAGATAACATTTAAACATTTAGAAACTGTACACCCATGTTTTTTCCACTGGTAAGTTAATGCTGCGATATCTTGGATTTAGTTGAAGGAGGAATACAGTATGAAGGCCTAATAGGATTGCCTTGACTTTGAAAGTACGCTTTCTAAGGTGAAAATGAAATCCCTTGGGGCTCGGTTTGCTCGCTAAGTCAGCTAGTATAAAGCAGTTGGTGACTACACATCTTACCTTGATAATGCACTTAGAAAGATCAATAAACCTGACTCTGAGAAATGCAACTCTTTCCCCATCCACTGCCTCCCTTGGCCAAATAAATAAGTAAAATAAAAATTGGTCTTTTGGCAACCTAGATGCAAACAATTCTTTAAGTTGTTTCACTAATTTATTTTAAAAGGTAGGCTGCTGACAAAAGGTGACAGTATAATTCTCCTTTAGGATTTTTTTTTTCATATTTGTAAGAAACGTAAGAGACTTTCATTTGAGGATTAGTACAATATTTAATAATGAGATGGAGCATGGATATTTTATCTTTCGCCATTTTTCTCCTTCTGAAAATTTGGAGACCTTTTGCGTCTTCTCAAAAGAAGTCTCTTTCCTTACCCACTATAGTCTTGCCGATTCCATTTGATGGTAGGAATAGTCATGATCATTTATATAAAATAGTAGCAGCTAAGTTTTGTTAAGTGCTTACTATGGGCCAACACTGTGTGAAACAATTTACATAGATTATCTCTTTAAACCAGCTGGTAGTTCTACTAGATAGGTACTGTCATTATCCACATGGTACAGTGGAATAATCCCATCTTAGGTTCACAGAAGTTAAATAAGGTGACCAATATTGTACAAGACAAAGTGGACTCAAATTGGACTTGAATCCAGGCAGGTAGACTCTAGAGGCGGTGTTCTTACCTACTGCAGTATTCCAGAGGTTTGAATTAGAGCAGTAGATAATCTTTAATGGCATTTTGCTCCATTGCATTTGAGCACAGTAACTAGGATGAGGCTGAGTGGGCTTTTGCCAGCTCTAGGACCGGCATTAATGAGCGGATAATGGTGACTGGTAATGAGTGCAAAGCCAGGCTTAGCAACGCTGGCTTCTGCTTACTTCGCAATTACAGTGCTTGTTTGAAAATTACAGGCAAAAGTGCTTGGAAATAACTGATCTCTGATGCAGGCAAAATTCCCCTCCCATCTTGTTTATAGCATTAATTAGCTTAGGAGGCCTTCGTGGCTATAGAACAGGGGATAAAAGTCAGCCTAATCTCATCCCCAAGTGAGTCAGTTAAATCTCAATTATAACAATGCCTGACTTTTAAGAGTATTTGAGGTAAAACTTCGAAGAGCAAATCAATAGTAATTTGCTATTCGTGTTCTGTTTTCATCACCATCATCATCATCATCATCCCATCACAATCATCAGTATCTTTATCATCACCATCATTATGTCTACATAATGTTCTACAAGAACGTTGACTTCATAAGTACAAAAGAGGCACAATGCATGACACATAGCAGCTACTCAATAAATATTTACTGAATAAATGTGGGGTAAATGAAGGAGGTTGTTCGGCACCTCTTATGTGATAAGCAGTGTGCTAAGTGCTATGCATTGAAGATCACATTTAATCGTTTTCATCATCCTGGGAGTAGGTCCTGTTGTTATTCCCATTTTACAAATGAGGAAATGGAGGTACAGAGAAATTAAGCAACTTGTATAAGTTGACTCAGCAAGTGAGTGAGAGAATTGGGACTTACTCTCAGTCCTGTTTGAATTCAGAGTCCATGATGCTGTACTATCCAGTATTGTCACTACACCAATCATTTTTCCTTCTCTTATAATTCTTCTAGAAATGGAAGCTTACACTTAGCTGGTTTGGTATCATGAGAAAAAATGGGGGCCCAGCAGTACTACTACTAGAGTTGGATGAAATCGGTACTGCCTCCATGTTTTATAAGCCTTTAAAGTTTCTACTCAGAGAGTGATCAGCCTTGATATGTACTTAGTCGTAGCTTAAAGACTTCCTCTTGGACATAACTCCAATGCTATTTCTTAAAAATTTTCCTGCTAATGGAAATCAGCAATGGTGAACTTCTCTGAGAAGATTTCCATATGCAGAACATCTTCAGAATAGGAAGACCTCAAGATATAGGCCCAGTAAACGGTGTCTCCTAAGTAATGTAGATTAAAAATGCTGCCATACTGCTTGAGGACACTATCAACAAATCCCACTGGAATCCTTTCAGGTAGGCTCTTCATTATAGAACGTTCACATGCATCTGTATTTAATCTTCACCTTTTAATTAAACTCTTTGGGCTCACCTATATCTAAGATCTAATTTTGGAAGAGCAGTCAAGCTTCTTTCTCTCACCTAATTGAAAAGAATTTGTAGGTAATAAGAAAGTGCTTTTATTCAATCATCATGGTTGCTAATCCAGTTAGCTTGGGAACTCTCACTTCCTTAGCACACTGCTACAACTTTATGTCTTTTGCATTTAGGTTTTACAGGGATTTTCTTAGTTACTGAAACTTTTTGTGGTGTGGAAATTGTACAAAACTCTCTGAAGTTGTAAGAGGAACTGAAAACATATGGTTTGAGCATTGCATGTTTTCCTGAGGTGCGTGCACAAGCTCTCTCTTCCTGTGTGTTTATTTGCTGTATTCCCACACATACGTAATTCTAAGGACAGAAATTTTCTATCTCATTTAAAGTATATTTCTTTAGATTAACAGAAAAAGAAAATGCTCTATTATGAAAAAGAGAAAATGACATCCTGAATTTAAGGTAGGAGCCTGTGGTTGTCTTCAATCAATGGTACTTAAAGGAAGAACAAAATGTTTTCCTTTATTCTTCAGTTTTAATAAACATCTTCATTGGAAAAGATCTAATATTTAATCATCCATCTGGAATCTTGTAGCTGACTCTGAATTTTGTAATTTTCCAGATGCTATGTCTCATTGATGGTGTCATTTTCCTTCACCAAAATAGTGGTAATTATAAATACTTTTTTTGTGATTAAGTTGTTGTTTAATATCTATCTGCCAATCTTTGCCAGATTTGGAAGTTCCAGGTGGAAGAGCTAGCTGAGCTTCTGTTGCTCACCACTGTGCTCCCAAGTGCTTGACCTTGGGTCTGGCACTTGGTAGATGCCTGAGGTTAGATTCCCTAAAAGGAGAGCCTGAAGTGTGGATTCCTGTGCACATGAGTTTTGACCTTCAGCCTGTTGTCATGGCAAGCTCATTACACCACAGTTAGATTCCTCTTAAGGTAAGGGAGATGCTCTTTTGTATCCTCATGTTTTCCTTTGGTCTTGGGCTTCCCTCATTCCATCAGGAAAGAGATTTGCTTAACCTTCAGAGCAAGGCAGCACCTCTTTTGCTGAAGGCAACCCTTTAATACTTTGACAGTGGCTCTGGGGACAAAAGGGCCACTCTGCTAGACATTGCTCCTTCATCTTTCTACTCTACTACTGGATACCTGCTGCTTGCTCATGACTTCTGTGGCTCTTTTTATCTAGATACTTCTTTGCTTCTGTTCTTATTTATTCTATACAACCGA
The DNA here is from genome assembly GCF_001604975.1 of Cebus imitator. NCBI lineage: Eukaryota > Metazoa > Chordata > Mammalia > Primates > Cebidae > Cebus > Cebus imitator. The sequence goes on along the minus strand of NW_016107339.1, from coordinate 6,758,795 downwards.
CCAGCTCACCTCCTCTTAACTGTACTGCATCTCCTTAAATTGTGACTTTTGCTTTATTGCTTCTTGCTAGTGTCTTTGTAATTTTCCTAGCAACACACATTTCATTTCTTCAAGAGAAATAAAAACTACTTGGGTTGACTACTTGCCATCCAAGGCAGTGATTCCTGTTCATTCATTTACTCAGTCACCAATTTAACAAGTCTTACTGTGTGCTTACAGTGAATCAGACACCATTCTAAGTGCTAAGGCTACAATGGTGAACAAAACCACATGTGGTCCATGCTGTTTTAGAGTGTAGAGTTTAGAGGGAAGAATTCTAATGCCTGGACCTACACCTTGAAGATGGCTGTGGGCCTGGCTCAGAAACTTCAGAATTTCAGGCCTAAGCCGATGGCTTGCGTAGTCTTTCTAGAATGCCCTGTTCTGAGATATTGTGTCTTGATTTTGATATTTGCCTCATTCTTGTCCCCTTCCCTTTGGTCCTGTGTGATTTCAAGTATCTTGCTCACACCTCCCATATCCTCATTCCAGGGAGGGTAGATGCTGTGGGTCTGCAACTGCTTCACTTTTGATGTGGAGGTTATATCACAAAGTGCAGTGAACCTCTATGAAGAGTTGAAAACAAGACTATCAATAACAATTGTAAACACACTTTTAGTCACTACAGGAGTATAATTAGTTTGCATAGTTCAGGGGCTCAGTAATAGAGCTTTTCATGTATCACAGAGTTGAAATCAATAAGGACTTACTATTAAAAGATCATTATATACTGACAGTGAAGTATGAATTATGTTAGTAGAACAGATGTGTGGTTCTTTATGTGTGTATTTTTTTAAATAGTGGGGGATGCCTCTCTATTGATGTAAACTTTGGCCATCTTATCACCAGCACAGATACACACACACACACACACACACACACACACGAAGAGAGAAAGAGAGGGATATCAACTCTCACATCTAGAGATTGACTTTTCAGCCTAGTGAATGGATAGCTTGGTTCTCAGATATCTTATACTAAATTTCTTCAGTTATTTTGGCTTTAAGTTGTGTGTCTTTCCACTTTCTTCTCGGATACTAACATTCCATATCCTTCTCTGTGATCCTTTTGATAGGGTGGCAGTAGTGCATGGAAGAATATGCTTTAAATTTATAATTAGAGAAATATTAGTACTCCAAATTCTTAAAGATATATTAGCATTAATTAGTATGAGAGGGCATTACATCACATGCTTAAGAATATTCTTAATTAACAATGTATTGCTCTACAACCATTTGATCTTTGACAAACCTGACAAAAACAAGCAATGGGGAAAGTATTCCCTATTTAATAAATGGTGCTGGGAAAACTGGCTAGTCAATGCAGAAAACTGAAACTGGATCCCTCTCTTTTACCTTATGTAAAAATTAATGCAAGATGAAGTAAATACTTAAATCTAAAACCAAAAACTATAAAAACCCTAGAAGAAAATCTAGATAATGTCATTCAGGACACAGACATGGGCAAAGATTTCATGACAAAGATGCCAAAAGCAATTGCAACAAAAGCAAATATTGACAAATGAGATATAATTAAACTAAAGAGTTTCTGCACAGAAAAAGAAACTATCATCAGAATGAAGACAACCTACAGAATAGGAGAAAATTTTTGCAATCTATCCATCTGACAAAGGTTTAATATCCAGAGTCCACAGGAACTTAAACAAATTTATAAGAAAAAAACAGCCCTATTAAAACATGAGCAATGAAGAGACTCTTCTCAAACTGCATGCTAACATGCAGTTTCTAAAAAGAAGACATTTATGCAGTCAACAAACATATTTTAAAAAAGCTTAACACCACTAATCATTAGGGAAATGCACATCAAAATAACAATGAGATACCATCTCTCATCAGTCAGAATGGCAATGATTAAAAAGTCATTTAACAATAGATACTAGTGATATTACAGAGAAAAGGGAACACTTTTACACTGTTAGTGGGAGTGTAAATTTGTTCAACCATTGTGGAAGATGGTATGGCAATTCCTCAAAGACCTAGAAGCAGAAATACCATTTAACCCATCAATCCCATTATGGGGTATACATCCAAAGGAATATAAATTATTCTATTATAAAGATACATGCATGCATATGTTCATTGCAGTACTATCTGCAATAGCAAAGACATGAAATCAACCCAAATGCTTATTGATGATAGACTAGGTAAAGAAAATGTGCTGCATATATACCATGGAATACTATGCAGCCATAAAAAGGAACTGGATTGACAAGGATGGAGCTGGGAACTGTTATCCTCAGCAAACTAATGCAGGCAAAGAAAACCAAACACTGCATATTCTCACATAAATGGAAACTAAAGGATGAGAACACAGGAACACACGGGGAAGAACAATACATACTGGGGCCTGTGAAGAGGGGTGGGAGGAGGGAGAGCATCAGGGAGAATAGCTAATGGATGCTAGACTTAATACCTAGGTGATGGGTTAATCTGTGCAACAAATCACCATGGTACACATTTACCTAAGTAACACATCTGCATATCCTGGACATCTACCCCAGAATTTAAAAGTTGAAGAAAAAAGCAAACAACATGTTGCTAGGCATACATGCTTTTAATCCATGTGGGAAGAAATTCCTCTGAGTGAACTTAATGTAGGACAGTGAGACAATGAAAGTCACGAATTCAATCTCTATCTCAGGAAAAATATTCTAGTAAATAGAAAATTATGTCCTAAACCAATCAGCAAGATTTAATAAATGGCACAGCAGAAGTTTTTATTTTATTTTATTTTTTACAAAGATGGGTTGTGCTGAACAAAAATTTCCAATGGCATTATTTTATATAAAAATGTAGGAATCTATTTTTATTTGTGTTTTTGGATTTTGAGACAATCTTCAAATTAGGCTTTAACACTATTAACTTAGTGTCATATTTCACAGTGAATTGTAAAAGCTGGAAAATTTGAAGTAGATTGTCCATATTAAGATCAAATGACTACATGGTTATAGAAGAACGTTTACTAACTTTCTATAACACTCATTTTCACTTTATTAGTGTTTGTATAGTGAAAACAGAAAAGGCTGGAAGCTCGTCCTGGTGATGCTACAAAAGAGGTATTCAATCTGAGACAAATATTTTTGTTTTCTTAAGCCTCAGTTTCCCATACATGAATGTGTTTATATAGAGTAGTGGTTGTCAAACTCTATGAAGAATAACAATTACTTAGGGAGGTTGTTAGCATGCAGTGTCTGGGGAATCCGATCTACCAGGCTTGACTACATACCTTCCTACTAGCAACTGTATCCATATAACTTGTTCCCTCTCTTGAGAGTAAGAATAAACTGCTAGGTCAGGACTATTCCTCTGCTTGTGAGCTATATTCATATATCTTATTCCCTATTTCCTATTCAAGGGAAGGAATCCAGAAACTATCCCTTAACTCTCATAAATGATCATAATTTCCCTTCTCACAGACTCATGCACATAGCGCACAGATATGGTTTTATTTTATCTTAAAATTGACCCTCTAGATTTCACTTGTCCCTCTACTTACCAAATCATTTATTTTCTTTCTTTTACTACAGCACACATTAGTCTCATATATTTCACCTCAAGTCATTTTCATTGTTTCCCACCTTGAGAAGAATTATATTAGGAGTAATCATATAGATACATTTTTCAGTCCAATAATGGTTAATATTTACTGAGCACTTGTTCTACTCCAGACGTTTTCCAAGTGCTCTACCTCTGTTGATTCCTTCAATCCTCACAGCACTCCTAGGAAGTGTGTCATTTCCTCTGGCCTTTGACTCTTTAAGTCCTCAGGTTAATAGTTTACTCTTCAATACCAACTTTAAAATCATTTTGTCAAGTTTCAAAACACAATCCCATTAGAGTTTAGATTGAGATTGTATTAAGCTGATAAATTTACTTTGGGGACAATGGCATCTTATGATATGATACGTTCTACCACTCAAGAACATCTATCAACCTGTATCTTCTCCCTCTCATTTTCTTAAAAAAAAAAAAATAGGTTGTATTTTTTAGAGCAGTTTTAGGGTCATAGAAAATTGGGCAGAAAGTTTAGGGAGTTCTCATATACCCCTATCAATTGCTGGATCATATGATACAAATTTGTTTAGTTTCGAAAGAAGCTGCCAAACTGTCTTTCAAACTGGCTGCATTCTTTTGTGTTCCCACCAGCGATGGATCAGAGTTCCTGTTGCTCCACATCCTTGTCATCATTTAGTGTTGTTAGTTGAATTCTGACCATTCTAAGAGGCCTGTAGTAGTATCTCATCATTGTTTTAATTTGAAATTTCTTATTGGCATATAATGTTAAACATTTTAAAATATGATTATTAATATTCTCTTTTTAAACTTACTTTAAGCTTATATAGTTCTTTCCATGTGGATTCTGCATAGTTCATTGCAGATTTGGTGGCGGATAGTTTTTTTTTTTTTTCCCAAAGAAAATTGCAATATATTCACTGTACCTTGCAACTCTTGCCTTGCCTCCATCAGGAGGTAAAGTCAAATTCTCTTCTTCAGTCTGGGTGGGTTTGCAACTCATTCGCAACCAAAAGAAAGCAATGGAAGTGATTCTTCATGACTTCAGAGGCTATGCTTTTTATGACATAAAATGCTTTCCATTTCCATCCAATGCTAGGCAATGAAACAGATTTCACATTTTAAAGGTGGAATGGTCTCTCTTAAGGTCTATAGTTGCCATGTAAGAAGGCTGATTGCAAATTACCTTGAGGTTGCCAATTTTGGAGGAAGCCCTGCTGCTCCTGTGCCCTGCTGCTTCAGTTTCAGCCACTATCTGACCTCAACTTCAAGGGAAGCGCTAAGCCAAAGTCTTTGAGCTGAGACCTTTCTGAGTGCCTGGGCCTAAGACATTATAAGAGATAACCAAATGATCATTGTTTTGGTAAGCCACTAAATTTGGGGGTGATTTAATATATAACAATAGATAACTGGAACAAATTTATTCCTAAATTCTTAACCTTTTCTATTGCTATTTTAGTAATTAAAAAAATTTTGTCTCTGTAATCATTTTCAACTTTTGTGACTTTGTCTCATGCACCTTGCCCACTTGTATATCATATAGTGTAATGCTACTTCTAAACCATTTTTCATTTTCCAAATTTAAGTTTTCATCTCTCAGCTAATAAACACACAACTTAAGCTATTTTAAATGCTAGCCTGCCCCCTTGACAGCTAGTAGTTGAATTTCGCAGTCTGGATATTTTTGGGTCTATGTTTGAGGAAATAGTTGACTATATATTCCATTTTTTCCTTAGCATTTTTAGAAAATTACTGGGAAAAGTGGAAAATAAATATGCTAATACTAGTGATGGAAGCATAAGTCTTCTAAAATTAGTCACAATTGAGGCAAAAATTAAAATAGACTTGCCAAAAAGCTCAAACCAGCCTCAACTGACTACTCATTGTCTATATGCAATTATTGTTTAATTGTGATGAAAATGAACAAAAAGGGACATATATTAAATGTTGGAAAGATAGCATTAAAGAATGTATCAAAACAGTGTGCTATAAATGGGGATTCTATAATTATCTTATGACTTCAGGCTTAGTAAAGCTATTCTTCTCTTCAGCTCTATTACTAGGTTAAGTTTCAGTGAAGGTATTACCAAATAAATATGTTTCTGAATTCCTATGGATAGAAGACACTTATCTAAGATAATGATACAATAATGAGAAAAGTCGATGTATAAAAAGGACTCATAAATTTTGACCATGAGGTATCATAGAAGTGTCATGACCTCCTTTTTGGTTCCTACTGTGAAAGAAGGAGTTTAGGAGCCAGATGGAAAGAACATGTTAGCTTGTAGGGGTTAGTGTGAAAATGCACATAGATGCTTCATTTTATTAGCTTTACATCCTACCTCATTTACTAAAGAAATATCTTTATTTAATATGTTCATAAAACTTTTTATGTTATATTCCATATTCCACATTCCACCTTCCCTTTATTGTGTATATTCATTGTTTGGCCTTGGTAGTGCCTTTCAGAAACACATTATGCATAAAAGTTGTGGAGATATCTGTGAAGGGAAGGTATTGATTTTGCATATTAATTTTGTAAACCATTTGCATTAAGACACACCTTACTATTTTAATGATTTTTCAATAGATAATTTTGCAGTTTCCAGATAGACTGTCATATCATCTGTAAATAATTACCATTTTATTTTTTCCATTTTCATATTTATATTATTTATATTCTTATTTTCAATTACTTATTTAACTGTGTTGGCTAACACTTGTAAGATAATGTTTACTGCTAGTGATGATAATTAGCATACTCCTCTCACCCCGATTTCAATTTTAGTTTTTCACAATTAAGCATAATATTACTTCTTAATTTTAAAGTTGTATTATAAAAATCTTACTAAGGAAGTAACCTTGTATTAAAAAATTGAGGAAATTTTTAAGAAGTGAAAGCTGAGTTTCAAAGTAAAATAATTAGAGATACATGCTTTACTAATTATTTCTTTCAGTTTTTCATACTTGACATTTAGAAATTTTTAGATGTGTAATAAAGATTAGGTAGTTGTTACCACTTCATTTGACTGGTGAAGCCTCCTGGGTAGGATCACACTGTGTTAGAAGGCCACCAGCAGTTATCCATACTTTGAATGGCTGTATAGATAAAGAAGGAAAAGAAGTATTCATGTAGGTCGGAATAGAAAAGGAAGGTGAGTTGCTGTTTGTCCTTTCATTTTAGCCACTGCCAAAGATTTGACTGAGAATTTAGACCATGCCTATCCTGAAATAAACAGATTATGAATTTAAAAAAAATCTCTGAAATTTGTTAGAAGTGGTTACTGTTAAACACCTTGAAAAAAAAAGCAATAAATGATGCTAATCATTTTTTATTTCTCTCTCTCTCTCTCTCTCTTTTTTTTACGATGGAGTCTCACTCTGTCACCAGGCTGTAGTGCAGTGGCATGATCTCCACTCACTACAACCTCTGACTTCCTAGTTCAAGTAATTCTCCTGCTTCAGTCTCCTGAGTAGCTGGGATTACAGGAATGTACTACCATGCCCAGCTAATTTTTGTACTTTGAGAAGAGACATGGTTTCACCACATTGGCCAGGATGGTCTTGTTCTCCTGACTTTGTGATCCACACGCCTCAACATCCCAAAGTGCTGGAATTACAGGCATGAGCCACCATGCCCAGCCCCTGTTTTTCTCTTTAAGACATGTCTGGGCTGGGAGATGGCTAATGCCTGTAATCCCAGCACATTGGGAAGCTGAGGCATGCAGATCACATGAGGTCAGGAGTTTCGGACCAGCCTGGACAATATGGTGAGACCCTATCTCTACTAAAAATATAAAAATTAGCTGGGCATGGTGGCACATGCCTTGTAATCCCAGCTACTTCAGTGGCTGAAGCATAAGAATCACTTGACCCCAGAAACTGGAGGCTACAGTGAGCCAAGATTGTGTCACTGCACTCTAGCCTGGGTGACAGAGTGAGACTCTGTCTCAAACAAAACAAAACAAAACAAAACAAAACAAAACAAAACAAAACAAAACAAAACAAAACAAAACAAAACACAACACAACACAACAAAGACATGTCTGTGGAGGCACAGTCCTAATGGCTAGTAAAGAAAAGTAAATACGATTTGGGGTAGGACTATTAGAGTAGATAGCTAGGAAGACATCAGCAGGGTAGGAGAGTAGCCCCCGACAAGAAGTGTCAGGCAACCATCGAGTGATGGTCTGGCAGTTGTTAAACACTCTCTAAAATAATAACTGGTCACAACTGATGCCAGGGAAAGGCGGACTCCCAATGAATAGAAAACATCTAAAGTTGGTGATTCACAGCTTCCTGATAAGAGCTCAGGAGTTGGGGGAGTGGGCTCAAGCATGTACACTAAGAGGCGAAATGGCAGAGTTTAACTGGTTTATGACCCTCCTCTAGGAACACTTGACAGGTAAGGGAACAACACCTCAAATGAGCCTGTGTACAACTTCAGTAAACACACTGCACAGGTGGCCCCTCCCAAGTGCTGGCAAGCCACTGTGCATGTGGGCAGCCCACCCCAAAGGAAGAATCAGGAAAGAAGAGATGCAAAGCTCCAGAGGCATGCCCATGTGTAAAACCCCAGCTCAAATGCCAAATAGTGCCCTTGATCGCTCAAGTTACTTGCTTGGCCCTCTTCCAAGTCTAGTCTACTTTCTTTTGATGCTCCTCTAAAACCTTTTTATTTCTTTTTGTTTTTTGTTTGTTTTTTTGAGACGGAGTTTTGTTCTTGTTGTGCAGGCTGGAGTGCAGTAGTGGGATTTCAGCTCACTGCAACCTCTACCCCCCAGATTCAAAAGTAGTTGAGATTACAGGCATGTGTCACCACACCCAGATAATTTTGTATTTTTAGTAGAGATGGGGTTTCTCCATGTTGGTCAGGCTGGTCTCAAACTCCTGATCTCAGATGATCTGCCCACCTCTGCCTCCCAAAGTGCTGGGATTACAGGCATGAGCCATGGTGCCCAGCCTAACACTTTTTTTTAAATAAACTTTCATTCCTGCTCTAAAACTTGCCTTGGTCTCTTACTCTGCCTTCTGCCCCTCAGATGAATTCTTTCCTCTGAGGAGGCAAAAACTTAGTTGTTTCAGACCTGTATGGATTAGCTGCTGCTAACATACTTTGGTGCCACACAACTTGGATACATTCTCTAGAGGTAAGACACCTCTACACCTCACCTTCTTTGGCTGGATGTGTTCAGCCGCATACATGGTTTTCTTCTCCCCTTTTGCTCTCATGCTTACTAGCCAATCCCCAGAATGATTCCTCTCAGCCACAGCTGCTCAGTGCCCCCCATTGATCTGGCAGCTCACCATGATGGGTGGCTTGTTGGGGTGGGAAGGACCTTGTGGTCCACACTGAGTAAGCCTTAGACACTAATGGCCCTACTGGACAGGAGGCTCGTGAGAGTGGCAGGACTAAAGCTGAGATCATGCAATGTCTGGGGTTTCCTCTGCTTTTTAACTAAAATAGGCTCTTTCCCCAAAACACACACCACCTATTCTCCTGTTTTCTCTGTGTGTACTCTGAAATGACTTGGTGCACCTGCCAGAGTGTCTTCTTTGGGAGCAAGCCTGCCTCTTTTCTACTCTGACTTTGTATGCCACATGACTTCCCTCTTGGCCTTAGACGTACATTCTCTGTTATTCTTGTGCCCATGGCTCTTGCTGTTTGTGCAGGAGCAAAGAAACAGGCTCCCTTGCAGGTATTGTTGGTTTATTTTTGGGACAGACACAAGTTGGAACAAGAAACCCTGTTCTGCCAGCTTCTTATGACTTACTATATGCTTTTCACCCCTGTTATGCTCCAGGCCAAGTTTTTGGGTGGTTTTTGAAGCGGTTTGTCCACCTGCATAGGACCTCACTCCGTGGCTGGCCTCTTTAAGGACTCTGCCTACTTGCTTGTTTTGAGTTAGCACCCTTTTGGGCGGAGGGAATTTTCCTTTGTCACTTTCCAGCCCTTATCTCAGGCCCCAAGTCCTCTAGAGGTTGTTCCTTTATGTCAATAGGGTGAATAAATGTTGCCCTCTCAATCCAGGGGCTGCTGTTTTTGCAAGTGTGTGAAGGCTTTCCATGAATATCCCTCTTGCTTCCTTTTGTAGCAGAGGGATTGCTGTGTCTGCTTAAGCATTTGTTCTGCATGTTACCCCAGGAGGACAAGTAACTCCAAATAGAAATTTTTTCTCCCTTCCTCTAAACACTTCTATGCCCTTCTCAATTTGAATAAGGACTTTCAAGGTCATATTAGAAGGGAGGGAAGTCCAGCCCTCTTGTGGCACTTGGCTGAAAAATAGACTTCATGTCTACTTAATGAACATAGGAAATAGGAATCTGAGGAAAGAGATAATCATTTTGCTGGAATGCTTTGAGTAAGAGTCACTATAAGGTCATGGAAACAGGGATATAGGCTGGCCCATGGCCACAGGCAGAAGAGATATCCATAGGGGCCGGGCATGGTGGTTCACACCTGTACTCCCAGCACTTTGGGAGGCCAACCGGGCAGATCACTTGAGCTCGGGAGTTTGAGGCCTGTCTGGGCAACATGGCAAAACCCCATTTCTACAAAAAATACAAAAAAGTGGGCAGGCTTGGTGGCATATCCCTGTAGTCCCAGCTACTCAGGAGGCCCAGGTGGGAGAATTGCTTGAGCCTGGGAGGTGCAGGTTGCAGTGAGTTGAGATCGTACCACTGTACTCCAACATGGGTGACAGAGGGAGACCTTATCTCAAAAAGTAAAAAAGTACCCATAGGACAGAGATGAGGCTGGTCCCAGACTATAAGCACAAAACAGATGACCATGAAAACAGAGATAAAAGCAAGGTTAGGGGTACCTGGTAAGAACAGTTCATTCTGGAATCCCAAGGATGACTATGGGGCCCCTGTTTGCTCTGGTATTGCCTCTAAGTGGGTAATTGTGATGAGACGGGTTCATTCTGGAACCCTAAGGACAAACTGGGGGATGCCCTGTTCAGGAAAGGATGATAGGGAGATAAGAGGGGATACCTTCTTTTTCCTGTTTTTTTTTTTTTTTTTTTTTTTTTTTTTTTTTTTTTTTTTTTTTTTTTTTTTTTTTTTTTTTTTTTTTTCCATTCTCTCTTTGGAGATAGATAGGGAATCACATCTTCATACCACAGGACATGCCCCTTGGATGCATCCTCAAAAACTGGGAAAAGTTTGATCCCCTCCAACCTTAAAATGACAAATTAGATTTTCTTTGTCTTAAAAATGAACTGGGAGAAAATTACAAAATTCAACCTTAAAACTCAGTGCCCTTATGCAGGAAGTTCTTAGATTAGCCTCTGCAGGTTTTTATAACCAAGATCAGGACAAGGAAGACAGGGATAAAGAGAAGGAGAAGTGCAGGTACAAGAGGCAGGCTCAACTACTGATTTCTTTACAAGAACTCCAGCTTGCTCCAGGTTGTCCTCAGAATATCCTTTCTGGTAACTGCCATTTGTGTGATAGCCCAGACCACTGGAAGGCAAACTGTCCCAATAGAATAAACAGGAAAAACTCCCACATGGCTTGCCCCCTATTCCTCAAGCTTGGCCACTGAAAATGGAACTACCCTGAGGGTCAAAAGGCCCCAGGAGAGAATTCCAATCCCTGGTGGCCTTGAGCTGAAAGGGCTCTCTGCCCCAAGAGTGCTTCCAAATCAGATATTATCATCAACAAGACAAAGCCAATGGCAACTCTGGAGGCAGCAAGTAAAATTATAAATTTCCCATTAGGGTTCAAGAGCTGCCTACTCTGTGTTAATCTTCTGTAAGCAACTTTTCTCCATATCCTGTCAGGTAATGGGGGCAAATGACACCCTCTCCTTCCAAAAAAAATGATTCACATCCCTTTATATTAAGGGAGCAATTAGCATTGTCCCATTAGTCCCTAGTAATATCTAAATACCTAACTCCTTTTTGAAGCAAAAATATGATTTCCAAAATGGGTACCAGGTTAATATTTATACAGCCTCTGAGTTCATCTTTCTCTCTAATAGCCCTGTTTCTCCCAGGAAAGCTACCTAAATTTTGAACAAATAACTTAAACCTGGACGGTTTTACTTCAGGGGTTGAAATAGCCCACAATTATTCAGACAAGCCCTAGAAAAAATTAAATAAGCAATATCTTGAGGGGGAATAATTTCTGCTATATGCATATAACCTTCTTGTCTGTTCCTCCTTCACTGGACTCGCACAGCAACATGTTGTACAAACAATAACTTCCTAACAGGAAAAAAAAAGAACTTTTGTCTAAATTTAAAGGTTATAAAGATAAAAAGGTATTTTTTGGTAACGAAGATTATAATGAAAAGAGATTTTATATGAGAAAGGATCTCGTACAATAAATACTTGCCATAAAGTAAAATGACTGTTTAAAAAGGGGACAAGTCAAAAAGTCAAAGTATGTCATAGATGGTTTGTGCAAGGCATTAAAGGGAATTTATTAAAAAAAAGTTGTACAATGTTAAAGGTTATTAAGCCTGCTAAACGGTTCATAAACAGCTACTATGACTGTTAACTGTACAACTTGCCTGCTTTAAAGCCATTAAATTCTAGGTAAGGCCTGGAGACATCTGGAGTTAGCCATGCCCACAGTTATGCTGAAGAGTCAGAATCTTATCTCATTTGGACATCTGTACTTGTCTTAAAACCAGAAAAATCTTCCATATTTATGGCCAATCAGTTCACCAATGCCTTCCCACTAACTGGACTGGAACTCGTACCACGCACTATGGATCCCTGGACATGTTTATAAAGCCTGGCAATCTTTCTTTTCTGGTATCTATCTATGGGTATTCCATTTTGTCCAATGTGAAGAGGGCTATCCAATTAATTCTCCTTCTCATGGGACTTGGTAGTACAGCCAGTACAAGAGCCAGAATTGTTGGAATCACAAAAGCCTACTTGACCTATAGCCAACTTTTAAAGGAAATAGCCAACAACAGTGACACCATGGTTAAAACCTTAACAATTATGCAAAAACAAATTGACTCTTTGTCAGCCATAGTCCTCCAGAATCACCCATGATTAGATAAGTTAATGGCAGCACAGGGAGTTTTGTTTAACCTTAGATGAAAAATGTTGCTTTAGGTTAAATCAATCAGGCAAAGCACAAGACAACATCAGACAACTTGTAAAGTAAGTCTCCCATTTAAGGGAACAAGCCTCTCAGGGTTGGTTAAACTGGGAAGGAACCTGGAAATGGTTCTCTGGGTTCTTCCCTTTTTAGGTCCACTTGTTAGTTTCCTATGTTTGCTCCTTTTTGGTCCATGTCTCCTAAATATAATAACTCAATTTTTCTCCTTTTGCCTTCAGGCCATCAAGTTCCAGGTGATTCTCAGTGAGGGATACTGTCCTGTCAATATTCAAGTCACCCTTCTACATAAGCCCTAGACTGCCCATCAGAGGGACATGAGAGAGGTAAAACCATACCCTTGTCTCTCTTGGACCTAGTGAAATACCACTTTCACAAACCTATCTAGCCACCCTGCCCTGACAGTTAGCAAGAGGCCAAGACCCATAGAACAACCACTGCCACCCCTCTGTCAGCAGGAAATAATTATAGAAGACTGACCTTCATCCACTTTCCCAAAAAACTGGGGTCTTGGACTCTTGAGGGGGGAAATGTTAGAGTAGGTAGTTAGTCAGACATAAGCAGCAGGAGAAGGTCCTGTCCTTCCCCCTCCCCCTAGAAATATCAGGCAACCATCAGGTGATGGCGTTGGTCAGGCAGTTATTAAACGGTCTCGCTAGAATAATAATTGGTTGCAGCTGGTGCCAGGGAAAGGCAGTCGTCTCCTGATTGATTAAAAAATACCTGAAGCTGGTGATCAGCAGCTTCCTGATAAGATGTCAGGAATTGGGCCAGTGGGCTCAAGCATGCACACCAAGAAGCAAAATGTTGGCATTTAACTGGTATATGACCTTCCTCTAGGAACACTTGACTGGTAAGGGGAGAATGCCTCAAATTATTTTGTGAACAACTTCAGTAAACACACTGCACAACTTTAGTAAATACACATGTGCACAATTTCAGTAAACACACTTAGCCCCTTCTCAAGTGCTGGCAGGCCATCAGGCATGTGGGCACCCTTCCTCAAGGGAAGAATCAGTGGTAAAGAGACACAAAACCCCAGAAGCATACCAATGTATAAAATCCCAAGTCATAGATCAAACAGTGCACTTGAATCTCTCTCAACTCACCTGGTTGGCCCTCTTTCAAATGCACTTTACTACTTTTTATTCCTGCTCTAAAGCTTTTTAATAAACTTTCACCCCTGCTCTATAACTTGCCTTGGTCTCTCACTCTGCTTTCTGCCGCTCAGATGAATCCTTTCTTCTGAGGAAGCAAGAATCAATTTGCTGCAGAGCCTTATAGATTCGCAGCTGCTAAAAGGACAGTTTATCTAAGCTCTTGGTAATGATGTAGTAGGAGGTCTGAGATCCAAAGATTCTGTAATATTGAACAAAGTACTCGACATAAACTTTCAATAATAATTTAGCATCTTTTGATTATGAGGTTAAAATTGCATAGAGACTAATAAAAAAGCATTATTGAATAGACTGAATGCTTAACAACATAAATTCCAGGGAGGCTATGTTTTTCCTGGAACTGCTTTTAATGAGGATATGTTTGAAAATCTGAGGATAAGTATGCAAATAGATGTGTTTGCATTGTCAAGTGTGCACAATGATAATACCAGGGTGTTATCTTTATCTGTAAAATTAATTGTTTGCAAATGCTAAGCCTATTAACTAAGGCTTATTTACCTCAAATAATAGTAATTTTAAAAAATGATGCAAGATTGACAAACAAATGAAATATATAAAGGGCTATTTCTTCCTTGAATGAAAATGAGTGGCTTTACCAGGTGGAAAGTTAAACATTTTTTTAAGAAAATAATTTTATATAATTTTGAAAGCAAATTTTTACAAGCAAAACATATTAGAATGAAGGTCTTTGAAATTAATTTAAAAGCTAAAGGAAGGAAGCAATAGAAAGGTCTTATCATGAAAACTAGTTTTAAAATTTAATGTACATAGTTTTTTTTAAATCTTGAAGGTTATAGAGAGTGAAGTATATACTTTAACAACATGAAGCAAAAGTCAATGATTGACTTTGAAATGCACTAGTTTTTCTAAAAAAATCCCAGGAGGTTCCAGTCAACCTGAGTCAGCAATAAGGAAGTCCCCTCTGTTTTAATCCTACAAGGAAGTAATGTTGAAATGACTGATCTGCTTTTTTTTCTGTTTCTGCTTTCTTCAGCTCTTTTCTGCCTATACAACCAACCTCCTCTGCTGAGCTCAATGGAATACTCATTCTGTTTTATGGAGTGAGGTGTTGCTCCATTCTAGAATCACAAAACCCAACTAGATCTTTAAGCTAAATTTGTTGTAATATTGTCTTTTGACATACATATAAAATGAAAAAGCATGGTGTTTGTTGTCAACAGACTTGGATTTAAGTCCTGAGTCTGCCACTAACAAATTTTCTGACTGTGAGAAGTTTAATTCACCTGTTTCAACATAAAATGAAGATCACATTGGTGGCACTTACCTTATCAAAGTTTATATAATTTATGGAAAATGCTTAGCAGAGTGCATGGTACATAGTAGAGTTTTTATTAAAATACAATGATGCCTAAAGTAATGAATGAAAGCCATGCTCTACTTTAAGTGAGGGTCTTGAAGTACTTACAGTTCTCTGAAGGAGGTGACGCAGATACAGAGGCTATCACTGAACCTACTCACTATCCCTGGGAAGTAAAGGCAAACACCAACACAAAGGTATGCAGTAGGAGAAAGAAAGGCATTTAGGAGAGCAAGCAGCTAAGGCCAAGCAAGGAGAGCAGGCAGCTAATGCTTAAGACTTGAACACCCTGATAGGCTTACAAGCAAGGGTTTTTAAAGGCAAGGGATGAGGGGATTGCTAAAGTGAGTTAAGGGCTGGGGAATTTCTGGGACTTCCTTATCCATTTTTTGGTTCTAGTCTGAGACGTACATGAAAGCAGTCCATACTTTGCATCTGGTGGGGGTCCTTGTTTTTCTGAGAAACAATTCAAGGACATGTGTCAAGTTGCTGTCTTTAGTTTCTATAGAGAACAAAATATCTTGTGACTCTTATGTTAGTTGAGTGACTATTGTTTAAACTCTTGCTGTATTCTTGTTTGGCAGGTTGTTCATGTACTTCTTTAATTGCTGGTTGCAGGGCTAGCTAGGTTCCTGGAATTTCCTTTGAAAGGATTAAATTTTATTTCTTTATTTCCATGCAGTGGTGAGAGGAGGGAAGGAAGGAACATAGTAGGCTCCAAAATGGGGCCCCTGTTCCATCTCAAAACAACTTTATTATTTATTTATTTAATTTTTAAAATTGTACTTTAGGTTCTGGGGTACATGTGCAGATCATGCAGGATTGTTGCATAGGTACATAGATGGCAATGTGGTTTGCTGCCTCCATCCCTCATCACCTACATCTGGCATTTATCCCCATGTTATCCCTCCCCAACCTCCCCACCCACCACTGTCCCTCCCTTGGCCCCCCGCAACAGACCCCGGTGTGAGATGCTCCCCTCCCTGTGTCCCTGTGTTGTCATTGTTCAACACCCGCCTATGAGTGAGAACATATGGTGTTTCATTTTATGTTCTTGTGTCAGTTTGCTGAGAATGATGGTTTCCAGATTCAACCATGTCGCTACAAAGGACACGAACGCATCGTTTTTTAATGGCTGCATAGTATTCCATGGTGTATATGTGCCACATTTTCCTTGTCCAGTCTATCGTTCATGGGCATTTGGGTTGGTTCCAGGTCTTTGCAGGTCAGTGCCACTATGAACATACGTGTGCATGTATCTTTATAATAGAACTATTTATAATCCTTTGGGTATATACCCAGTAATGGGATTGCTGGGTCAAATGGAATTTCTTTTTCCAGGTCCTTGAGGAAGCACCACACTGTCTTCCACAATGGTTGAACTAATTTATACTCCCACCAACAGTGTAAAAGTGTTCCTATTTCTCCACATCCTCTCTAGCATCTGTTGTCTCCAGATTTTTTAATGATCGCCATTATAACTGACATGAGGTGGTATCTCAATGTGGTTTTGATTTGCATTTCTCTAATAATCAGTGATGATGGGCATTTTTTCATAAGTTTGTTGGCCTTATATATGGCTTCTTTTGAAAAGTGTCTGTTCGTGTCCTTCACCCACTTTTGAATGGATTTATTTTTTTCTTGTAAATCTGTTTTAGTTCTTTGTAGATTCTGGATATTAGCCCTTTGTCAGATAGGTAGATTGTAAAATTTTTTTCCCATTCTGTTGGTTGCCAGTTCACTCTAATGATTGTTTCTTTGGCTGTACGGAAGCTCTAGAGTTTAATTAGGTCCCATTTGTCTATTTTGGCTTTTGTTGCCAATGCTTTTGGTGTTTTAGTCATGAAGTGCTAGCCTATGCCTATGTCCTAAATGGTTCTGCCTAGATTTTATTCTAGGATTTTTATGGTGTCAGATTTTATGTTTAAGTCTTTAATCCACCTGGAGTTACTTTTAGTGTACGATGTCAGGAACAGGTCTAGTTTCTTCTTTCTGCACACTGCTAGCCAGTTTTCCCAACATCATTTATTAAACAGGGAATCCTTCCCTCATTGCTTGTTTTTGTCAGGTTTGTCAAACGTCAGTTGGTTGTAGATGTATGCATTGCTTCCAAGGCCTCTGTTCTGTTCCATTGGTCTATATCTCTGTTTTGGTACCAGTACCATGCTGTTTTGATTACTGTATCCTTGTAGCATAAAGTCAGGTTGCGTGATGCCTCCAGCTTTGTTCTTTTTGCTTAGGATTGTCTTGGCTATGTGGGCCCTCTTTTGGTTCCATACGAAGTTTAAGGTGGTTTTTTCCAGTTCTCTGAAGAGGTCATTGGTAGCTTGATGGGGATAGCATTGCATCTGTAAATTACTCTGGGCAGTATGGCCATTTTCACAATGGAAAACATTCCATGCTCTAACCATGAGCTTGGAATATTTTCCCATCTGTTTGTGTCCTTTTTTATTTCCTTGGGCAGTGGTTGGTAGTTGTCCTTGAAGAGGTACTTTACATCCTTTGTTAGTTGTATTCCTAGGTATTTCATTCTCTTTGTAGCAATTGTGAATGCGAGTTTGCTCATTATTTGGCTCTCTGCTTGTCTGTTATTGGTGTATAGAAATGCTTGTGATTTCTGCACGTTGATTTTGTATCCTGAGACTTTGCTGAAGTTGCTTATCAGTTTAAGGAGACTTTGGGCTGAGATGATTGGGTCTTCTAAATAAACAATCATGCCGTCTGCAAAGAGAGACAATTTGACTTCCTCCTTTCCTAATTGAATACCCTTTATTTATTTTTTTATTTTTGCCCAATTGCTCTGGCTAGAACTTCCAATACTATATTGAATAGGTGTGGTGAGAAAGGGCATCCTTGTCTAGTGCCAGATTTCAAAGGGAATGCTTCTAGTTTTTGCCCATTTATTATGACATTGGCTGTAGGTTTGTCGTAAATAGCTTTTATCATTTTGAGATATGTTCCATAGATACCTAGTTTATTGAGAATTTTTATTTTATTGAAATTTGTTGAAGGCCTCCTCTGCATCTATTGAGATAATCATGTGGTTTTTGACTTTGATTCTGTTTATGTGGTGGATTACGTTTATAGACTTGCATATGATGAACCAGCCTTGCATCCTGGGATAAAGCCTACTTGATCGTGATGGATAAGCTTTTTGATGTGCTGTTGCAGTTAGTTTGCCAGTATTTTATTAAGATTTTTGCATTGATGTTCATCATGGATATTGACCAGAAGTTTTCTTTTTTTGTTAAGTCTCTGCTGGGTTTTGGTGTCAGGATATTTTGGTCTCATAAAATGATTTGGGAAGGATTCCCTTTTTTGGGGTTGTTTGGAATAGTTTCAGAAGGAATGTTACCAGCTCCTCTTTGTACGTTTGGTTGGTAGGCTATTAATTGCTGCCTCGACTTCAGCCCTTGTTATTGATCTGTTCAAGGTTTCAACTACTTCCTGGTTTAGGCTTGGGAGCATGCAAGTATCCAGGAATTTATCCATTTCTTTCAGGTTTACTGGTTTATGTGCATAGGGTTGTTTGTAGTAGTCTCTGATGGTGGTTTGTATTTCTGTGGAATCTGTGGTGATATCCCCCTTATCGTTTTTTATTGCATCTATTTGATTCTTCTCCCTTTTTTTTTCATTCTGGCTAGCAGTCTGTCTATTTTGTTGATCTTTTCAAAAAACTAGCCCCTTGATTTTTTGAAGGTTTTTTTTCTGTTTCTGTCTCTTCAGTTCTGCTCTGATCTTAGTTATTTCTTGTCTTCTGCTAGCTTTTGAGTTTTTTGATCTTCCTCCTTTAGCTGTTTCAATTTTGATGATAGGGTGTCGATTTTAGATATTTCCTTGCTTCTCTGGTGGGCATTTATTGCTATATATTTCCCTCCAGACACTGCTTTAAATGTGTCCCAGAGATTCTGGTACGTTGTGCCTTCATTCTCATTGGTTTCAAAGAACATCTTTATTTCTGCCTTCATTTTATTGTTTATCTAGTTGACATTCAGGAGCAGGTTGTTCAGTTTCCATGAAGTTGTGTGGTTCTGAGTTAGTTTCTTAATTCTGAGTTCTTATTTAATTGTCCTGTTGTTTGAGAGACTGTTTGTTATGATTTCCATTCTTTTACATTTGCTGAGGAGTGATTTACTTCCAAATATGTGGTCAATTTTAGAGTGGGTGTGATGTGGTGCTAAGAAGAATGTATATTCTGTGGATTTGGGGTGGAGAGTTCTGTAGATGTCTATTAGGTCCACTTGGTCCAGCTCTGAGTTCAAGTCCTGGATATCCTTGTTAATTTTCTGTCTGTTGATCTGTATAATATTGACAGTGGAGTGTTAAAGTCTCCTATTTTTGTGTGGGAGTCTAAGTCTATTTGTAGTCATTAAGAACCTGCTTTATGTATCTGAGTGCTCCTGTATTGGGTGTGTATATATTTAGGATCGTTAGCCCTTCTTGTTGCATTGATCCTTTTACCATCAGGTAATGCCCTTCTTTGTCTCTTTTGATCTTTGTTGGTTTAAAGTCTGTGTTATCAGAGACTAGGATTGCAACTCCTGCTTTTTTTTGCTCTCCATTTGCTTGCTTAATCTTCCTCCATCCCTTTGTTTTGAGCCTATGTGTGTCCTTGCACGTGAGATGGGTTTCCTGAATATTGCATAGCAATGGGTCTTGACTTTTTATCCAACTTGCCAGTCTGTCTCTATTGATTGGAGCTTTTAGCTCATTTACATTGAAGGTTAATATTATTATTTGTGAATTTGATCCTGCCATTTTGCTGCTAGCTGGATGTTTTGCCCATTAGTTGATGCATTTTCTTCATTATGTCAATGGTCTTTACCGTTTGGTATGTTTTTGGAGTGGCTAGTACTGGTTGTTCCTTTCCTTATTTAGTGCTTCTTTCAGGAGCTCTTGTAAGGCAGGCCTGGTGGTGATGAAATCTCTCAGCAATTGCTAGTCTGTAAACAATTTTATTTCCCTTCGCTTATGAAGCTTAGTGTGGCTGGATATGAAATTCTAGGTTGAATGTTCTTTTCTTTAAGGTTGTTGAATATTGGTCCCCACTGTCTTCTGGCTTGTAGGGTTTCTGCAGAGAGATCTGCTGTGAGTCTGATGGGCTCCCCTTTGTGGGTAACCTCATCTTTCTCTCTGGCTGCCTTTAGCATTTTTTCCTTCATTTCAATGCTGGCGAATCTGATGATTATGTGCCTTGGGGTTGTTATTCTTGTGGAATATCTTTGTCGTGTTGTCTGTTTTTCCTGGACTTGTATGGTGGCTTGCCTTGCTAGGTTAGGGAAGTTCTCTTGGATAATATCCTGGAAAGTGTTTTCCAGCTTAGATTCATTCTTTCCGTAGCATTCAGGTATACCTATCAAATGTAGATTAGGTCTTTTCACATAATCCCATATTTCTTGGAGGCTTTGTTTATTTCTTTTCACTCTTTTGCCTCTATTCTTGACTTCTTGTTTTATTTCACTGAGTTGATCTTCAATCTCTGATACTCTTTCTTCTGCTTGGTGGATTCGGCTATTGAAACTTGTGTATGCTTCACCAAGTTCTCATGCTGTGTTTTTCAGCTCCATCAAGTCATTTATATTCTTCTCTCAGCTGTTTATTCTAGTTAACATCTCATCTATCCTTTCTTCTAGGTTCTTAGTTTGTTTGCATTGCGTTAGCACATGTTCTTTTAGCTCATGTTCTTTTAGCTCTGAGAAGTTTGTTATTACCCACCTTCTGACGCCTGTTTCTGTTAATTCATCAGATTCATTCTCCATCCATCTTTGATCCTTTGCTGGTGAGGAGTTGTGATCCTTTGGAGGAGGAGAGGTGTTCTGTTTTTTGGTGTTTTCATCCTTTTTTTGCTGGTTTCTTCCCATCTTCGTGGCTTTTTCTACCTGTGGTGTTTGTAGCTGGTTAATTTTGGATGGGGTCTCTGAGTGGACATCCTTTTTGTTGATGTTGAAGCTATTTTATTCTGTTTCTTAGTTTTCCTTCTAACAGTCAGGCCCCTCTGCTGCAGGACTGCTAAAGTCCACTCCAGACCCTGCTTGCCTGGGGATCACCCTCGGGTGCTGCAGAACAGTAAGGGTTGTTACCAGTTTCCTCTTTGTCCCAGAAGGGTATCTGCCAGATGTCAGCCTGAGCTCTCCTTTATGAGGTGTCTCTGGGTATACAGGAGTTGGGGAGCTGCTTGAGAAGACAGTCTGTCCCTTATAGGAGCTCAAGTGCTGTGCTAGGACCTCCACTGTTCTGTGCAGAGCTGCTGGGTGGGAATGTTTTAGTCTGCTGCAGCGGAACTCATAACCGCCTCTTTTCCCAGGTGCTCTGACCTAGGAAGGTTGGCTTTATTTATAAGTTCCTGATGTGCTGCTCCCTTTTTTTATAGATGCCCTGCTCCATGTGGAGTAGTCTGGTCACAGTCTGCCAGCAGAGGTGTTGCTGAGCTGCCACAGGCTCTGCCCAGCTGCTATGTGAACTGCCTTGGTATTGGCATACTGCCTCAGTAGTGGCGGACGCCCTTCTCCTCACTGAGCTGGACCATCCCGGGTCCAGGTGCGCTTGCTGTGAAACTCTCAATCCAGAGCGTTTCAGATTGCTTGTTTTGTGGGGGTGGTACCCGCCCATCCAAATCACCTGGCTCCCTGTCTGAGCCCCCTCCCTTTCAGTTGAGTGGGTGGCTCTGTCTCCCAGGCATTCCAGGTGCCAGTTGAAATGGCCGACCAGATTTGTGTGCATTTCTGTGTGCCAACCTGCAGCACCAGCTGTGCTGAAAACTCATGGTGCTTTTCGGCCTGGAATCCTCTGTTCTGCGGGCAGTGAAAACTTGTTTTGAAATGCAGTGAGTAATCACCCTCTGCATTGTTCTTGCTGGGAACCGCACTTCAGAGCTGTTCCTATTTGGCCATCTGGGATCCTCCCAAAACAACTTTATTATTTTTCTAATATTTACTAGATTTCAGTGACATTCACAAGTATCGGGCCTCCAAGACTTTGGTCTCAGTGTGCCAATAATTTGTACAAGTGAAAAAGGATAGATGCACTTTCATGATACTATATATTTACAATGATTTGTATGACAAAATCTTTGACTATGTCCATTGGTACCTTGAAAATACTGAGGTTTGGAAGTGAGTACTTCCAAATCTTACTTGTATAAAATGGTACTTTGTACAATTGCACATGTGCATGTGACATTCAGCAAACAGTGTGGGGGCTTAGTGAAAGGTGAAGTTAAAAAGGAAAGAAAAGTGGGAGACAGTGTAGGGTAGTGGAGAGAAATCAGTGAGCCCAAAGCCTGAAAACCATGAATGAGCCAAGGAAATTAACTGCCATCTTTTCTATAGTGGTCTGCCTTCCAAGTTCTAGTCAACTGGCTTATAAATATAGTTGGAAGACAAAACTTATTTATGCATTGGTGAAGGCTGGTACTAGAATTATGATAGATTTTTAGAAGTAACCCAACTAACCACTCTAGAAAAATTTAAGGTTTCTGACTAGAATTTAGGAGTGCTGCCAGTGCTTTTCTATTTTTGAGGAGAATAAAAAGAAGCAAGAACACTGCATCTATAGCCACAAAGGAAGCTCTTTTGAGTAAACTGCCTTATTAAGATAATTTTAGTCCACAAAGGCATGTAAAACAGATCACAGGCCCAGCATTTCCTTATCAACAAAACATTCTCCACAATTCCTCTTAGCACATCAGACTTGTTCTTTAGTGCCTTCTGAAATATGAGCAAATATTGCTGCACTCCAGCCATGCTGAATTTATTGTAGTTTCTCAACCATGCCATGCTGTTTCTGATTTCCCTGCCCTGCTACATGAATTCTCTCTGCCTAGAGAACAGTTTCCTATTATGTCCACTCCTACAATTTGTCCATTGTCCTTTTGTCAGCCTTCAAGATGCACTTCAAAGATTATCTTCCCTAATTCTAAGAAGCGACTAGGGAAACCAACACATATTCTGTTTTGATTCATTTTTGTAGCCAATATTTACTGAGTGCTTCCTGTATATAAGGCCCTAGGAATTATAGAGAAATAATAAAATTACAAAGCAAAAACCTTCACCTGCTGCCTTTTTTTTTTACCTTCAGGTATAAAATGGGCTGTAACATGAGAACAAATAACTACAACATTGTGCTACAATCTACAGTAGGAATTGGAGGAGAAAACATTTTCTGCCAGAGGAAAGGAGTAGGGAAGGAAGGGGAGCTTCATGAAGGATACACTATTGAGCTGGGAAGGATTTTCACAGGGTAAGTTTACAGAAAGGAGGTTGGTATAACAGGCACATAGAGATGGGAAGGTGCAGACTAAGTGTTATTAGCACAAAATTAGTACCATCAGAGCTGAAACTTTCCTGGTTTCCCAGGGAACACAAATAATCAAGAGGCTGATTGGTTTTTCAGATTTTTGAGACTTTATGGGAGCTTCCCTCACCATGGCAGCCAGTGCTGCTGCTGTGCATGTCAACCAATGTTTTAATGAATCTGCACTTAATATTCTTTGCAATAGACTTCCCCTTAAAATTATACAGCAAAGCTCATATTTCATAATATGTGTATCAAAAGTGACATCATGAAAGAGGAGGAGAAAACCTGCAGTCACCCTGACCACAAACTGGAAATGCTTTCCCTTTGAGCTTTCACTATTGACTTTATTATGTCCTGATGGGATTTTGGCATTTTCTGATGTAAGATACCTTTCCACCTTTCCATGGGCATTGAAAATTTTTCCTAGGTAGAGTTAGCTGTTCTTCTCAAACTAGGCTAAAGGCCTCACTTAGATCTCTGTCTGTCCTCTGTGTCCAGCAATGCCAAAGTCACTTCAATTCTAACCATCCCA
Organism: Cebus imitator; assembly: GCF_001604975.1. Taxonomy (NCBI): domain Eukaryota; kingdom Metazoa; phylum Chordata; class Mammalia; order Primates; family Cebidae; genus Cebus; species Cebus imitator. Next base: position 6,734,816 of record NW_016107339.1, on the reverse strand, counting down.
GCTTAGACCACCTAATCACAGCCCACTTTCTAAGGGACACTATACAGTTCCCTAAGACAAAAAGGAAACAGACCTTGGAGCTAAAGGGAATTACTTTGTAGGGAAAATAAATGGTAAGTAGCTATCAAATTTAGACATATGTCCCTTAAACTGGGTACCAAGAATAGCTCACCCTTATTGCATTTCTGTTTCATTCTTTTTAAGCTCCTCTTATCAAATATGGTTAGAAGACTGAGTAGAGTGGATTAACTGCAGTGTATGCTATGTGTGGATAAATTGGAGAAGATAGGACATAAAAAGCAATGTGTGCAAAGTTTTTGAGAGCCTTAAATGTTAAATTCAGAAGTCTCAGTTTTACTTAGTATGTAACAGGGAATTACCAAAGTTTTTCACATGGGAAATTATATTATCAAAGGGATGTACTACTAGGTCAATTGATCTGGAGGCTAATTAATTAGCTATGTTGAAGTTAGGAGGGTGGTGATTAGAAGTCTTGAGAAGGCATTCTCATCATTAGATGAGAGACAGCAGTTTTCCAGAAGACAGATAACAGTGAGAAAGGAGAGGAAAGATAAAATAACATTAAAAAAAACCTATAGCCTTTTTTCAGGTATGTCCTTTTCCTTTCTTCTAGGGTACCAGAGTATTTTAGCATATTAGTATGATTTTTTTAAGAATATGAACAATAACTTCCATTTATTTTATTACTTCCTATGCATAAGATGATTTTCATGTATTATCGTTTATAATCAGCATAAACAACTCATTGAGGTAAGTACCTCCCTATTATTCCCTCATATTACAGAATGAGGGAACTGAGACTTAGTTAAGTAACACCCAAATATTATATGGTAAGTAAATGTTAGAGCCAGGATTTGAACCTAAGTCTGTCTAACATCAAAATGCACATGCTTTTCCTATTAGAGAAAGTTGACCTTTATGAACAGAGTATATTGCAGCTTTCCCTTCCTTTTGTGAAAGAATTTGAAATATTTATTTGCTTGAAATATGGAGCAAACAAATTGTCTAAGCCTAGGTGGATGAGTTTCATTTTCCCAATAGTCAGGCACATTTTCTAATTATGCATTGTATTTGCCAGATTTTGCACAAATGGCAAGGCTGTACTTTATTACAAGTTCAAATTCTGAGATACATCTTTATGTAGTTGGCTGAAACCAAGAGGCATACTTAAATAATTTAATTCCAACTGATTCTTTTGTAAGTAAAGGTTTCTAATACAATGTGCCTGCTTAAATTCAGATGTTGGTACTAAAATAAATTCCGCTGGGACATTATCCCTTTAAGCAAATATCTATAGGGTATTGCCAGCACAAAAATCCATTTTATAGTATTTTCTAAACATTAAAAGACATCCTTTTGATGATAAGCATTATTTGAATCAGAAAGCTGATTTTAAATGGTCATGTCTTTCCATTAGGCAAATGATCATTTTTCTTATTCAGCTTCAAGTAAAAAAAAAAAATCAATCAGAGAATACATTTGAAAATTCTGTTTAAAGGGGTTGGAGAGACTTTAAATATAATGCCCATGATAATTAGAATGCAGGGTTCCCTGAATCCTTTATAAGAATATAATCTTAGTATTTTATTTATTTATTTATTTATTTATTTTTGTTTTGAGGTCTTATAACAAATGCGAGTGCATTGTCAATTTTGAATGACAATAGGTATAAATAGTTCATATTTTCTAATCTTTTATTATGGCCACCACTGCCCCTTTTTCCATAGCTGTGACCCTGGGTTTCCTGTTAACCCAGGAGAAGGCAGAGCCATTTGACCAGAAGTATCTTTGCATAGTTTCTTGGCATGTGATGAGCAATGTACTCTGGGCTAACGAAATTTCCTTTCTCTACCTGACTGACACATTTAATGAAATCCCAGACTGGCCACCAATTTCCATTCTACTTTGTCCTCACATTACTGTATAGGACACATGGAGTCTTTTTCTGATGCTGTTTAATCCAGGGGCCATGACTAAACTTAGCACTATATTGCACATATTGAAAATACAAACCTGTTAGATTTTTACAGACCACTGCAGGAAACTGGATATTCTTCACTTTATCAGTTATTTTTTGTCTCACTGGGTTATATGACTAATCCCAAGTAAAGGTGCTCCCAGAGCCTATCAGGCTGCTCTAACCCAATTAGGAACAAAACAATAGTAGCAACAAGGAAAAAAAATACTCGTTTGAGCTCTCATGTATGTTTTTTTCATTTATTTATTTAGCTTATTTTTATAGAGAGAATGATGTGTTGTAGAAACTGTTTTAGGTACTCAGGACACATCGATAGAAATCCTTCCTTATGAGCTTCCATTCTAACAGAAGGTGGGGAGGATTTGAGGGCAAACAAAACATAAGTGTCATGATTTATAAAATAGAGGAATCAAGACTAAAGAGTGTTAGAGAAGTTGCAATTTAAAAAATTATGTTTTTTAAAGATGACATCTTACTATGTTGCCCAGGTTGGACTTAGAGTCCTGGGCTCACCAATTCTCCCGCCTCAGCCTCCCAAGTAGCTGGGAACAAGTGCACACAATTGTGCCTGGCTAAAGTTGTAATTGTAAACAGATGGTAAGGATAGGTTTCACCAGATAGGTAAGAACTGAACAGCGATTCCAAGTAGATGGAGAAGGAGGTCATGTGAACATTTGAGGCAAGAGCAGCAGAAAAAGCCAGTTCCCAGCATCTGAAGCAGGAGCATGCCCTTGTGTGTTTGAAAAATAGTATGCGGATGAGGGTGGCTGTAGAAAGGTGAGCAAAGCGGGGACGAGTAGGAGGTAAGGTACAAGAGATACAGAAGAGAAGAGCAAGTGGGATCTTGTCATCATGTTTACAGCTGCATTCAGCCTTTATCCTAAGTGAAATGGGATTCACTGCAGGGTTCTGGCAAAACAGTAATAAGATCTGGTGCATATTTTAAAATAAATGCTCTTGATACTGATAGAAGAAGTGACTTGAAACAGGAACACTAGGCCGGGCGCGGTGGCTCAAGCCTGTAATCCCAGCACTTTGGGAGGCCGAGGCGGGTGGATCACGAGGTCAAGAGATCGAGACCATCCTGGTCAACATGGTGAAACCCCGTCTCTACTAAAACTACAAAAAATTAGCTGGGCATGGTGGCGCGTGCTTGTAATCCCAGCTACTCAGGAGGCTGAGGCAGGAGAATTGCCTGAACCCAGGAGGCGGAGGTTGCGGTGAGCCGAGATCGCGCCATTGCACTCCAGCCTGGGTAACAAGAGCGAAACTCCGTCTCAAAAAAAAAAAAAAAAAAAAAAAAAAAAAAAAAAAAAAAAAAAAAAAAAAAAAAAAAAAAAAAGAAACAGGAACACTATTTGCCAGCTATTGTCGTAATGCAGGTGAGAGATGATGGAGGGCCTCAGGAGGTGGCTGCCCATGGAAATGGTTGGATTCTGGGTTCTTTCTGGGAGTAGAAGCACCAGGAATTACTAACAGGTTGAATGGGAATTGTGAGAGAACAATTAGAGAATGACCCAACCTTTTTGAGTTTCAGTAGTAGTAACACACTTCTTTATGTCACAATGTTATTGTGACAAACAAGCATACATTTGTAACTTTTGTAAAATGAAATTTATAATTTTATTGTAGATGTACTACCTTTGGATTTCTAAGTCACATTTTAACATTTAAAAATGGACAGAGCATAGAACATTTTCAGCTAACTGGAACACTCACAGTGGCAATATATTTTACATTTGACTTTAACTTTGAAATGGAAAATAAACTGGGACCAGAGATTTAGCTACTAGAAAGTAGATTCCAAAAGTTGGGATCATTTTTATGGCTAAGAAATAAACTGATGATAACTGACATTCATAGTGGTGACTACAAATATGTTAACTCAAAAGAACTGTCTATAATAAACAGCACTCTGAATGGGGTTTATATTCAGACCTAAGACCATCAGATGTTTAATAAAGCTGAACACTTCCTGAGCCAGACATTCAGTTGTTGAGGTCTTACCTGCAGATTTTACTCAAATTGACTCATTACTAGGAGTTCACAAAAGACAGTGAAGTGTAATCCTAAGTATTTTCTTACTATCCTAGTGGTTGCAAATATTTTTAGGTAATTTATCTTGGGAATTTTTGTAAAGAAGAAGAAACCCAAATTTGGTATTTAGTTATTTTATCATTAATCATCCTTTTTTACATATTTAGTGGAACAATTCTGTCTTTTTCAAGGATTCACTTTAATATGCTGTCCAAGGATTATTGACAACAATAGATACTTTGGTGCTCATATAATGCTATCTCTTGTTGACATTACATTTTATTTTACACATTAAACAAATTCACAGGTAACATAAGATGCATAGTTATGCTCCAAAAATGACGTTGATTTTGTAAATTCTTAATGTTTTTGCAATATAGGCAAAAAAATTTTCAGTGCAGCAAATTGTATGAGGTTCAGTAATATACGCAGAGCAAGTCAACAGGTAATGTGGTAACTATGAAGCTTTGGCTTCTCTTGGTGTTATGGTGTTTCATGGTACCTGTAGCCTCTTAGAGAAGCCACTGATGGGCTCTTAATCTCATGTATAAAAGTAACTATCAAGACCTCACCTGTCTCAAAGCAAGAGCCTAGTTTTTCCCAGTGGACCCTCTAATTCTATGTTGAGGATTTTCTTCAGAGTTGACTGCTATGATCGATACTTTCTTTTTCTATGACACAGCACAATAAATTGATGACTCTGGCCATATACATAGAAATGTCCCATCTGCTGTTATGTACAAATTTTATTTTACATTCCATCATCAACAAAATGCTGTAACAGCAGTGTCAACTACAAGAATGACTCTTGAAAATTTTTTTCTGTTTCCATTTCCACTCAATAATGCATTTTAAATCTGTATCCTTTACTTGCTTTTTCTTAGATTCATCAATGTTTAAGTATAAGCGTTTTATCAACTCTGGTTTGGGTTTCTAACTCACAGATGCTGCATCCCTGCTTAGTTTCTGTTTTAAAGATTAATACCACTTAATATTCCTCCTTCTTTGTGTAATGAATAAGTTAATACATTCTCCCCAGATCTTTGTACATTATTCAGGAGAATAATCACACACTGTTTAATTCAGAGAGAAGCCTTCGGTCATTATAACTTTCCTTAAAAAGCTATTTTTCTGAGTTTTTGGAATTTTGAGGAAATGCATGTTCTATTATAGGAAAATAGTTATAATAACTAATAGTCCAAAGTTTTTTTTTTTTTTTTTGGTGAGAATTGTGGGTATGGTTTCAAAGCCCCCAGTATCTTGATGTGATTCTCATGTGAGTATAATTTTCAGTTATTCTTTGAAGGGTGATTTTAAAGTAGCTTATTTGAATAATTTGGAGATACAAGTTCAATATAAAAATTGAAAAATAAATAAGGAAAATGGATTTTTCTAGTAATAATTCTAAGGCAAAATGACAGTGTTTTTTCAGAGGCTATACAATTTATTGGGAGAAGCACTGGACAAGAAGACCTGAAGGGTTCAGTTACCCGTTGGTTGGCTTCATGACTCAGCCAAGTCACTTAACTACTATAGGCTTCGTTATCACCAAAAGTCCTTCTGGCTGGACTATTTTGTGAGTCTATTCTTTTATTCACTGTGTGTTACAGCTCGCCATTTCATTTTACTTCAAGCTTTACTTAACGTTTTCTCAGTCTGACCCCTTCTTTAAATTATACTTCCTACTGGCTTTTACTATAATGACTGCTCTTGTTGTCTATTTGATAATTATTATTTTGACTAAATAATGAAATCATTAACCAACTATAGTTGCACTGTTTCTCTTCATTTTCAAAGATACCTATTGGGGGATGCAATTCTGCATTCATGATAACTTCTAACATTCTTTATAAAATAAATCTTTCCTATTGGATCCAACACTAGCTCACAGCCCTAGTGATTATTGTGTAGTTCAAGATGGAAGTGCCTGGGGCCCAATCCTTCCACACCATTTCTTTGTGTCATGTAAGCACACTCTAATGATTTTCCTATTACATCCTGTCCCCTGTGAGCTAGATCCACTCCTAGAGCATCACACACAGCTCAGTAAGTTGCTGGAGAAACTGCCCTCTGTGGAGATCCTAAAACTTTTAGTTCAATGCTTGGGATGATAACTTGAACTAATTACCTATCTGTTTCTAAATAATTATGAGGCCACATCCTTTCTGCTTCACTTACTCCTTTGTATCAGCCACCATAATAAATAGTCCTATCTGTTAACTCGAACCATCTGGACCTCTAGACTCATCCCCGTCCTGCTTCATTCATTGCCTAGTCAAGTGTCCCTCAACCATTTTGCATTATTACCTCATTAAGGAGCCTCTTTAGATATTGTTTTTCCTAACTGTTGTCCCCACTCCTTGTCCTCCATGAAATGTTAATACCTATAGATATTCTCTATATTGGTTAGTATATTGCATGTATGTATACAGTATATATGTGCTTTAGGGTATTTGTATCCACATTTTTTCTAGATAGTGCCAAGCTGTTTTCCAAAGTGCTTGCATCAGTTTATGCTTTTATCAGCAGTCTATGAGTTATTTTGTTTTACATCCTTTCCACCACTTGGGTTGTCTCATTTTTAAAATGTTATGTGAGTAATGATATTTCATTGTTCTTAAACTGACATTTTCTTAATTACTAATTAGGTTAAGCACTTTTTAAAGAAATTTATTGGTTATTTTTAGCTACACTTTTTTTTTTTTTTTGAGACAGAGTCTTGCTCTGTCACTAGGCTGGAGTGTAGTGGTGCGATCTCGGCTCACTGCAACCTCTGACTCTTGGGTTCAAGTGATTCTCCTGCCTCACCTTCCCAAGTAGCTGAAATTACAGGCATGCACCACCACACCTAGCTAATTTTTGTATTTTCAGTAGAGGTGGGTTTCATCGTGTTGGCTAGGATGGTCTTGATTTCCTGACCCCGTGATCTGCCCACCTCAGCCTCCCAAAGTGCTGGGATTACAGGTGTGTGCCACCATGCCTGGCTGTAGCTACACTCTCTTTTGGTAAAATGCCTATTCAATTGTTTTGCTCATTTTAAAATTCAGTTGTCTATAATCTTTGTGCATTTTAAGTGCAAGTTCTTTAGCCGTATGTGTTAGAAATATTCTCACTCTGTTTATTGACTTTTTATTTTCCTTATGATGTCTTTGGGTGGCTGTTTTAATGTAAATAAATTTATCTTTTCCTTTATAATTAGTGATCTTTAAGTCTTATTTAATAAATCATTCCCTATCCAAAAGTCAGGAAGATGTTTTCCTATAATGTCTTCTGAAAGTGTTTTCATTCAGTTTTTTACATTTTTTGAAAAGGTGATTCTTTTCTGAACTGCAAAACCATCCCTACCATACTATAAGAGGTCAAATAAGCATAAGTCTGTTTCTCAGTGCTCTATTGTGTTTCACGGGTCTATTGACTACCACTGTAGAGTATGCACTGAATTAATTACTGTAGCTTTTTAAGATAGGCCCTGATATTTTGAAGAACAAATCCTTCCATCTCATTTGACTTGTTCAAAAGTATGTTGGCTGTTCCTGGCTCTTTCTACTTCCACATAAATTTCAGAGACAGCAGTTTCCACAAAAACCTGTCGGAATTTGATGGGTATTCTCTTGAATTCTAAATCAATTTGGAAAGAATAAAAATATTCATTGAAGTGAATCTTCCAAACCGTGAGTATGATATGTTTTACTCTTATTATGTTTTTCTTTAATGTCTCTCAGTAAAGTTTTATGGTTTTATTTGAAAAGGTCTTACATATCTATGTTAGATTGATTCTTCAGTACTTAATTTTTTTGTTTTTATAAATGCTGATATAATATAGATCTGTGTCCCTGCCCAAATCTCATTTTGCAATGCAATTCCTTAATGCTGGAGGTGGGACCTGGTAGGAGGTGATTGGATCATGGAGGTGATTTCTAATGGTTTAGTACCATGTCCCTAGTGCTGCTCTTGTGATAAAATTCCCACAAGATCTGGTTGTTTAAAAGGGCGTGGCACCTCCCCCTTGCTCCCTTCCTCCTACTCCCAGCATGTGAGACTTCTCACTCTGCCTTTGTCTTCTGCCATGATTGTAAGTTTCCTGAGGCCTCCCCCAAAGCCAAGCAGATGCCAGAATTATGCTTTCTTTATAGCCTGCAGAACCATCAGCTGATTAAACCTATTTTACTTATAAATTACCTGGTCTCAGGCATTTCTTTATAGCAGTGTGAGAATGGTCTAATATAGAAAATTGGTACTAAGGAGTGGGAAATTGGTATAAAGATACTTGAAAATGTGGAAGCGACTTTCGAACTGGGTAATGGGCTGAGGTTGGAACAGTTTGGAGGGCTTAGAAGAAGACAGAAAGATGAGGGAAAAATTTAGAATTTATTAGAGACTTGTTAAATTGTGATCAATATGGTGATAGTTATATGGACAATGAGATCCAAGCTGAAGAAGTCTTAGATGGAGATGAGGAACTTATTTGGAACTGGAGCAAAGGTCATTTTTGCTATGCTTTAGCAAAGAGACTGGCTGCATTGTGCCCCTGCTCTAGGGATCTGTGGAACTTTGAACTTGAGACTGTTGATTTAGAGTATCTGAAGGAAGAAATTTCTAAGCAGCAAAGCATTCAAGCTGTGATCTGCCTGCTTTTAACAACCTATGCTTATATGCATGAGCAAAAAAATGACCTGAAACAGGAACTTATATTTCAAAGGGAAGCAGAGTGTAAAAATTTGGAAAATTTGCAGCCTGTCCATGTCATAGAAAAGAAAAATTCATTTTCTGAAACAGAATTCAAGCAGGCTGAAGAAATTTGCATAAGTAAAAAGGAGCCAAATGTTAATAACCAAAACAATGGGAAGACTCCAAAGGCATTTTAGAGACCTTCACAGCAGCCACTCCCATCACAGGCCCAGAGATCTAGGAGGGAAGAATGATTTCATGGGCCAGGACTAGGGTCCCACTGCTCTGTGCATCCTTAGGACATAGCTTCCTGCATCACAGCTGCTCCAACTCCAGCTGTTACTAAAGAGCCCCAGATATAGCTCAGGCTGTTGCTTCAGAGGGTGCATGCTGTAAGCCTTGGTGGTTTCCATGTGGCATTAAGCCTGTGGGTGTGCAGAGTGCAAGAGTTGAGGCACGGGAGTCTCTGCCAAGATTTCAGAGGATGTATGGAAAAACCTGTGTCTCCAGGCAGAAGTCTGCTGCAGGGGTAGAGCCTTCATGGAGAACCTCTACTAGGGCAATGCAGAGGGGAAATGTGGAAATGAAGCCCCCACTGGGGCACTGCCTAGCGGAGCTGTGAGAAGAAGGCTACTGTCCTACAGATCCCAGAATGGTAGATCCACTGACGGATTGCACTGTGTGCATGAAAAGCTGCAGGCACTCAATGGAGCCCTTGAGAGCAACTATGGGAGCTGAGCCCTGCAGAATCACAGGGGTGGAGCTTCCAAGGCCTTGGAAGCTTACCTCTTTCACCAGTGTGCCCTGGATGTGAGACATGTAGTCAAAGGAAATTATTTTGGGGCTTTAAGATTGACTGACTGCACTGCTGGGTATTGGACTTGCATGGGGCCTGTAGCCCCTTCCTTTTGGCCAATTTATCCCTTTTGGAATGAGAGTATTTACTCAATATCTATACCCCCATTGTATCTTGGAAGTAACTAACTTATTTTTTTATCTTACAGGCTCACAGGCAGAAGGAACTTGCCATGTCTCAGATGTGACTTGAAATTGTGGACTTTTGAGTTCATCCTGGAAGGAGTTAAGACTCTGGGGGACTGTTGGGAAGGCATGATTGTATTTTGAAATGTGAGGAGGACATGAGATTTGGAAGGGGCTGGGGTAGAATAATATGGTTTGGATCTGTTTCCACCCAAGTCTCATGTTCAAATGTAATCCCCAGTGCTGGAGGTGGGGTCTGGTGGGAGGTAAATAGATCATGCAGGCAGTTCTAATGGCTTAGCACCATCCCCTAGTGCTGTTCTAATGATAGAGTTCTCACAGGATCTGACTGTTTAAAAGTATGTAGCACTTTCTCCCTCTTTCTTTTCCTCCTGCTCCTACCATGCATGATGCCTCACTCTCCCTTTGCTTTCTATCATGATAGTAGGTTTTCCTGAGGGCTCCCCAGAAGCCAAGCAGATGCCAGAATTATGCCCATGGAACTGTGAGCCAATTAAACTTTAAATTTTTTTTCTTTATAAATCACTCAATCTCAGGTATTTCTTTAGAGCAGTGTGAGAACAGACTAATACAAATGGTATATCAAAACACTTTATAAATTGCTTCTTTTTCTTTATTTTGATGGAGTCTCACTCTGTCGCCCAGGCTGGAGTGCTGTGGCATGATTTCAGCTCACTGCAACCTCCACCTACTGGGTTCAAGTGATTCTCATGCCTCAATCCCCCGAGTAGCAGGAATTACAGGCACCTGCCATCACAGCAAGTGAATTTTTGTATTATTAGTACAGACAGGGTTTCTCCATGTTGGCCATGTTCGAACTCCTGACCTCAGGTGATCCCTCTGCCTCGGCCTCCTAAAGTGCTGGATTACAGGCATGAGCCACCATGCCTGGCCACAAATTTGCTTCTAATTGTTGATGACATATAGGAATACAATTGATTTTTGTTTATAGATTTGTATTCACCCACTTTGCAATTTTCTCTTAGTAATTTTATTATTTTATATGTAGATTTTTCTAGATGTTCCAAATATATGACTATATAGTATGCAAAAAATGTTATGCTTCTTTCTTTATTATTTTTAAATTAATTTTTTGCCTAAATTTGCTGCCTAGGATCTCCAGAACAATGCTGAATGTCATTTCTAATCTCATGAGAAATTATTTGAAGATTTCACAATTTTCTATGATAATTGATGTATACTTTTTGAAGTTACTTTTTTTTTTTCCAAAATAAGGAGTAGAGCTAGGTTTGTGTTTTATCGTTGCTATGATTACTTTCATTCTACCACTGGCTATTTGATTCCTTGCTAAGACCAGTTCTCTGAGATGTTCAAGAAAAGTTATAGTTTTGTAGTTTATTCAAGTTTTTTCTCATTGGTGGAGTGAGAGCAAGACTCTTGTTTTAAAATAAGTTTATTGAGGCACATTTTACATATCATATAATTTATCCTTTTCAAATGTATAATTCAATGATTTAAAAAAATTTACCAAGTAGTGTACTCGTGACATTAAATCATTTTAGAACATTTTTGTCATTCCAATATGATTCCTCACGCACGTTTACTGTTAATCCCCATCCTCTACCTTCTCACTGCCCTATCCCAGTAACCACTACTCTATTTTCTATTTTTATAGTTTGGAAACTGTTCCTGCTAGTTTTCTACATCCTTGGCAGGAGTATAACCTCTCAGTTGGTTAGGATGTTTATTCACCTGTTTACAGATAAGTTGAAGTTTTTAGTTACACTGTTGACATGTCTTTACTATATGTCTACGGTTTATTACGTTGTTTCAGTATTCTAAATATTTAAGGCTGTTTTTATCTGTGTGCTTTATCATTTTCTCAGAAATGTGTTTAAAATATTCTATTAATTTCAAAGATAGCTATTTTCCATTGTGGTTGTTGTTTTGCCAATTTATTCTTGTTCTATCAATTTTATCATTATTTTGAAGTTGTTTTTAGAATGCATATGAGCCTTGTTAAATATCCCTAATGAGTTTTTTTTTACTGATTAGGCGAGGACTTTCTTTTATCTTGATTATACTTTTTGCCTTTATGTGCATTATACTTATACTAATATTCTATCCTTTTAATTTGAGGCTTTCTTTGTCTTTGTGGTTTAGATGTATCAACTGCAAACAGCATATGATTAAATTTTTATTCTTTTTAATTCAATAATAGAATGTTTATTTTAATAGGGGGATCAATTCATTTTAAATCATTGTGATTACATATTTCCAGCAACTAGCTAAGTTTTAGGTTAGAAATGTCTTTGCTTCTTTATCCACACTTTTCTGCCTTTTATTGAATGATTTTTTTTCTGTTATAATTATAGATTCACAAAAAGTTGCAAAGAACAGCACAGAGTGGTCCCATGTACTATTTATTGCATTTCCCCCAGTGTTCCTATCTTAGGTAATTATAGAACAACATCAAGACCAGGAAACTGACATTGCTACAATGTATATGTATTAGTCTATGCCATTTTATCACATGTAGATTTGTATAATCACCACAAAAATCAAAATACAGAACCCCTCCATTACCAGATCTCCTGTGTACTTCCTGCCAATTAAAATAACACTCACCCTTGTCTCCCTGAATACCTCTAACCCCTAGCAATACATATCTGCTGTCCATCTCTAAAATTTTGTCATTTTGATAATGTTATATGAATGGAATCATTCATATAACATTATATTATGAATATCCTTCATATAACATCATTTAATATTTAGATTGCCTTTTCTGTACCAGCATAGTGCCTTGAGATTCATCCAGATTGTTGCCTGTAGCAATAGCTTGTTCCTTGTATTGCTTGGTAGTATTCTGTGAGATGGATTTACCACAGCTTGTTTATCAAGCAGGGGGTGGAAATTCAGGTTCTTCACTAGGTGACCAACGTTATCAATCTGGCTGGCAGGAGAAGGGGTACCTTGTTACTGCTACAGACATCAGGGAGATGGGGGTGCTGATGGGTGGGCGGTGGTCTCATTACTGCTGAGAGGTCTCCCCACTCAGCTTCCTCTAACACTAGCCCTGTGGAAATAGGGAGGAGAAGGGTACCTTTTTAATGCAGATGGAGGCTGAAGTCCAGCCTTTCCACGTGGCCATAACAGACCCTGTGTGTGTGTGTGTGTCTGTGTGTGCACGTGTGCATGCACTCATTCACACTTCCTAGACTAGGATGAAAGTCCTGGCTCCTAACTTGTTCTTCTCTGCTACCATCCTGGGTGTGGGAGGAGCAGCTTCATTACAGCTGGGTGAGGATGGAAGACTAAGCTCCCACCTGGGACTTTGCTGAAAGAATGAGGTGGGGCCGCATTTTCCCCCCAGTAGTGTTTAATTCTACTGGGGTGGTTATCCTGTGCAAGTTTTCTATTTTGCTAGGCTGCTCTCTTCCTGGTCCTTTGACTAGAGAACAGTCTGTTCTTCGAGCTTTTTTGTCTGCCCAATATTGACATTCTGGTTGTAGGCTTCTGATGGTTTGAGCTTTATTTAGTCCCCTATCTCCTCCAGTGATTTTGAAAGAGTTTATTTTCCTTTTTATATGTTAATATTTACCCCCAAATACGTGACAAATTCTAAAATATAGCGATAGCTCTATATCTTACCAGAGATCTTGAAACACTTCTACTTTAACAATCAGATTCAATGTCTTGCGTGTTATCACTGTCATGTATTTTGGCTCTATCTTATTTGTAAGTTCTTGCGAATTTTAATTTTTGTTACAAGCTTCCTTATACTCAATGCTTATTTTAACTTCCCAATATGTTTGCCAATTTCTTTGTTCAGCATTGTTTCTTGCTTTCCTTTCCTCTTTCCTGATTCAATTACATTCTTGCTGAAATACATGCTTAATAGCTTTTTATTGATAGCAAATGGTGACGGTCTTTTTGTTTTTCTTTTATTCTGACAAATGTTTTACTCTAAGGTTTTCTCTGATCAAGAAGACCTTAACATTCCCCTCTGCTTGACTAAACATCAGACAGGCTTCTTCTTGACTTTAGGCCCTTGACCTCTGTTAAATAAAATTTGTAAGAGGCCATTGATTTGGACTAGCTCCTTCATGAGGCCCCACAGACAAGACCAAAATAAAGTTTAATCAAAGCAGCTGGGCTTCAGGTAATTGCAGGAGGCTCTGTAACCAATTAACCAATTAAACCATAACCACTTAAATGGCCTCTGTACTTCACTTCTGTTTTCTCTTACTGCCGTGATCACGTCGTTGACTGGAGTTCTTAGAACCTGTTTGGGTTCTGAGGGTTATCAGATTTGCAAATTATTTTTTCCTCTTAAAACTCAGTTAAATTTAAACTGTTTAAGGTTTTTCCTTTCAAAGATTGGCATAGTTGGCAAGATCCAAAGGAGAGCTCCAGTGACCCCTAGAGAGCCTGAGGTGAGCAAGCGAGAGTAGCCCCGAAAGTCCATTGTGTCTATTGATCTCTCCTGGCAACTGAAGATTGTGGGCGAGTTCTTGCTCAGTTTCCAGCATTCACTAATTTGTGTTCTGAACTCTCTGGGCTTATTTGAGCAATTTGATCTGAACTAGGATCAGCAGTGGCAACAGAAACAAGATGACGTTCTCCAGGAAGACCTTGGGTGTCTGACTGAATCATACAGAAACTGGACTTTATCCAGAGCTGCATTGGAGTTAAGGTAGGATTTTTAAAGCAGTTGGTTTGGTAATAGATTTGTTTCAATTCCAGGAGTTTAGAACTCAGTTATCTGGAACTCTAGCCAATTTCATGTATGAGAAATAGGAACCTGGGGTTGGGCAGTATGGCTTACATCTATAATCCCAGCACTTTGGGAGGTTGAGGCTGGAGTATCTCTTGAGCCCAGGAGGTCAAGACTGCAGTGAACAATGATTATTTCACTGCACTCTAGTCTGAGTGACAGAAGTGAGATCCTTCCTCAAAAAAAAAAAAAAAAAAAGGACTCAATACATGTGCAATTTTTACAAGAATGACTCAACCTTACTAGAAATAACTTAGAATTAAAGTGGCCATAATGAGGAAGTTTTAAGTTGAATAAAATTATTTGCAGGACACATTAGAAAAAGAAGGATCAAAACTCCCACAAAAACATGGAATACACTTTAAATTAATATGCAGAGGTTTCTAACAGATTAAATGAATCAAAAATTGCCCCTCTAAATGATTCTTTACAGAATACAAATAAACACTTAAGCAACAAATAGAGGACATGATGAAAAGGGGTTTATTCTGACTGAATTAACCCTGACTGCTCCTTCTCCTTATCCATCATTACCCCGATACCCCGATTCCTCTTATATTTTTGCTCAATTACCATTTTTTATCTTGAGCATAATTAAAAAGGGGAAGTTCAACAAATGCCTGGGTGCCTGCCATAACCGCTGAAATCCATGGTCTAACGCTGAGATTAGAGCCATTGTAAGAGACTTTGCTATTCCAGAAGTAAATCCCCACAAGTTTACAAAGGAATTTAGAATTCT
Source organism: Cebus imitator (assembly GCF_001604975.1). Taxonomy (NCBI): domain Eukaryota; kingdom Metazoa; phylum Chordata; class Mammalia; order Primates; family Cebidae; genus Cebus; species Cebus imitator. The sequence goes on along the minus strand of NW_016107339.1, from coordinate 6,719,630 downwards.
CATAGGAACTTCACGTCTAGGACGCCTTGATGATTACCAATTTATTCACATGATATTTGAACCTGGTGAAGCTCATAAATGGATGGTAACAGTAAATGGAAAGAACTTGAGCAGGAAATTAGACACCGTCTTCCCCCATGAGAAAGGACGAAAAGAGCTAAAAGAGTCACTGAAAACCAGTTAAATTCAATCCTTCTGGTTTTTCTACAGAACACGGATTGGCCCAACATATACTCTTGCAAGCAGAAGAAAGATAAGCTGATTTCAGATTACAGAGCTCATTTAGAAACACCATTTGTAAATGGTGGGTTTAAAATACAGCAAGGGAATATTTCCTTAAGAGACTGAAATGACATTAACTGCTTTATTTATAAACGAACTTTGTCTTGAACTTAGCAGTCCGATTAAGAAACATAAACTGGCTGGGTGTGGTGGCTCATGGCTTAAGAGCTTTGCACTCTACAACTCATGTAATAGGCAAACGGATCCAAATTATGAAAAAATGTTGGTGGGGTGACAAATTTAAAATTGTTAAAATGGTTTGTGCTCAATTTCTGGTTTGCCAAACTCGTAAGCCTTGGAAGACAATCAAACCTCTGGTGGCACTTTTCTGCTACCTGAAGGACCATTTCAAATGAACAGTGGGATTTCATTCAATAACCATATTAAACAGGATACAAATATATTAGTGCTCCTTTATCTGCAGTCTTCCTTTCTGTGGTTTCAGCCACCTATGGTCAACCACGGTCCAAGAATAGGTGAGTACATACAGTACCACATTCACATAGCTTTTAGTGCAGTGTATTGTTACAATTGTTATATTTCATTATTGTTAATCTCTTACTGTACCTAATCAGTAAGTTAAATGTTGTCATAGTTATACATAGGAAAAAACATAGTATATGTAGGATTTGATACTACCCATGGTTTCAGACATCATTTATGTCTTGAAACATCCCTCAATGATAACAGGGTGGGGCTACTGTATGTTCTTGTATTGGTCTGTGTTTGTGGTTGAATCGTTTTTCTGCATAGGAAAGTTAATGCTATAATAGTAGCCAAGAAGCTATCAAAATGTGTTTATTAAGTAACATTCATGAAATTTCAGAGTCATTTCTAAGTAAATAAAAATACTAAAATATTAACTGTTGAGTATAAGTTTAAAATATATGTATTTTGGCATCTTGTTCTTATACAGCAGAAACTAAATATATTTGGGTCTGTAAATAAACATGGAAATTGTGTTATGAGGAAACATGTTTCTAAAAATTATAAAATAGTGCTCACCTACCAAATGCTGATATGAAACAAAATGGCTTACTTCCTAGGTTTTCACTGGAAGTTGAGGTTTCTGAGAGTTACACAGGGAGGGGAGCACTACACACTGGGGTCAGTTGGGGGGAAATAGGGGAGGGATGGTGGGGGGTGGGGAGCTGGGGAAAGATAGCAAGGGGAGAAATGCCAGATGTAGGTGATGGGGAGGAAGGCAGCAAATCACACTGCCATGTATGTACCTATGCAACAATTTTGCATGTTCTTCACATGTACCCCAAAACCTAAAATGCAATAAAATAAATAAATGGGAAAAAAATAAAAAAGAAATTCTAATCAATATATGGCAATTGAGAATAGAGATGATAAGGGAAATAACTCCTTCTGTGAGGAGCCTGGGATGTAATTTTGGAAAACGAAGCTTACATAAAGGATGTGTTTTTATTAGGGGAAAAGGAGCGCAGTAGCAGTTTTTGTCCTGGAGTGGACCTCCAGGGTGAGAGGAAGGGAATGTACAGGACAAACAGCTGAGAGGATAGGAAGGTTGTAGAGATGAGAGCTTGACCAAAAGAAAAGAATTGTTAAACAAAATTTGTAGGAGCCTATTGATTTGGACCTTAGTCCTGCACGAGACTCCACAGACAAAACCAATATGAGGTTAAACCACAGTTGCTGAGCTTTAGGTAATTGCGGGATGTTCTGTAACCAATCAACCAATTAAACTGTAACCACATAAGTTGTCTCTATACTTCACTTACATTTTCTATAATTGCTGCCTCATCACATTGTTCACCAGAGTTCATAGAACCTATTCTGGTTGTGAGGGCTGCCTGATTGACAAATCATTTTTTTGTTGTGCCTCAAACTTGATTAAATTTAAACCTAAGATTCTCCCTTTTCCTTTTTTTAGAACATTCTTTAGAAAAGTTGTAATTGAAAATACTTTCTCTGCCCTTTGAGATGTAAATCTTCTCCCAGGCTCTTGCCAGTTTCATAACGCAGGAGTGTGTTTCTAAAGAACTTGGGAATCATCCCTCTGAAACATACTCATCAAATTGGGAGCCATCCCTCTGAAATGTACTCATCAACATCAAATGTACTTAACAAGTATACTCCATCTTCCCAGTTTCTGTGGGGAGGGTAGGAGCCTAACTTCCACAATAAAAAATTAGCAAATACATATGGCCTAATAAAATTGACCAACTTCCCTGCTGACATCCTGCAGTTTTCTTCCACTAGTTAATCCCAGTGCTTAGAAAGTTCGCCTGCTTTTAGTTTCAGCAGAGTTGTGTTCATTCTCTCGCCATAGTCTTGTGTGAAGGCTTTGCTTGTTTAATTCCATCTGATGTAATTTCTTTAAAAATTTTATATTTGACAAATAATCGTGCATATTTATGAGGTATATTTCCATTCATGTATACAATGTGTAATGATCAAATCAGAGTAATTAGCTTATCCAGCACTTCAAACTTTTAGTTTTTTGTGTTGAACATTCAAAATCTTCTAGTTATTTGAAAATATACAATAAATTATTAACTATAGTCACCCTGTAATGTTACAGAACACTAGAACTTATTCCTCCTAGCTAGTTGTAATGTGACAAATCTCCATGTGTTTATTTCAATTGTTATGAATGACAAATTAACTTAGAAAACTATTTTTCCCTCTGTACATTAAAGATATAGAAAATAGCACATACTAATAATTTTTAATTTATTTTTGAAGCAAGCGCCATTAAGGACACACATCTTAAAATTTTTTTATTGTAAAAATATATAAAATAAAATGCACCATTTTAGCCAAAGTATGCAGTTCTGTGTCATTAAGTATATTTACATTGTTCTACAATTTTCAGCATCATATATCTCCAAAACTTTTTCACTGTTCCCAACTAAAACTCTGTACTTATTAAACACTAACTCAATCTTACTCCTCCAATGCCTTGGCAATCACTTTTCTGTTTTCCATCTTTATGAATTTGCCTACTCTAGGTACTTCATAAGGGGAATGACACAATATTTTCCCTTTTGTATCTCGCCTATTTCACTTAGCATAATGTCTTCAAGGTTTATCCAAGTTGTAACATGTTTCAGAATTCCTTTTTAAGGCAGAGTAATATTCCATTGTATGTATATACCACATTTTGTTTACCCATTCACCCACTGATGGGTAATTGGGTTGATTGCAGTTTTTGGCAATTGTGAATGAGGCTGCTATGAACATGAACATGGTGTGCAAACACCTTTTTGAGACTCTGCTTTCAATTCTTTTGGATATATATACAGAAGTGAAATTGCAGTATATATTCATATAATGTTGTCACTCACCCAATTTTCAGGTCTGATTTTCCTTTCAGACTATGCTTTCAGCCATACTCTTCTTGTCTTTGAACTTTTCACATCTCCTATACCTGGAAAATGCCCACACACCTTTCACTCCAATCTCTTTTCCCAGTGGCTAATTACTAATCAATTCTCAAGTTTTAATGGAAAAGTCATCTCTTCAGTGATGACTCCTCTGCTGACCTCCTAATTCTCCTAGTTGCAAGTCTTTGTAGCAGACTTTATGGCCCTCTTTTTGACATTCATTGCACTTGTTATGGCTTCTTTAATATTTATTTCCCTCATCTTGTTCTGAATTATCTAAGGTCAGGGAATTGGTTTACCATTGTCTTTGTCAAAGCCTACCCTACAATTTCCCTTCATGCATATGCAATGACTTCGTGATGTATAACTTGGCTAGGTTGAACTGTAGTTCCTAGAATTCCCTTTCTAGCATATTTCTGGTTAAGGACGGCTATAAGGGAGATTCTATCTCCAGAGCTAGACTGTGGAAGGGAGATTACAGCCATTTTGCAGCGAGCACATGTTGTTGCTGCAAGTCTACTGACTTGCTTTCTTGGTGTGAAGCAGCAACTAAGCCAGCGCATGTGTCTGGTCTCTATGAAGAAAGTTCTAGCTTCTACATTATTCCCTTGCCACCAAGGTCAGAAGCAACAAGAATGGACTCAGGTTTCATTCTGCCCTTGTAGGATACTAGACTTCTCTTCATCTTCCTTTCCTGCCTGCTTGCCATGTAGACTTCAAGCTTCAGCCTCAGAAGCTTGAACCCTTCTCTGGTTGAACCCTTGCTGAGACAGACAGATTGTTCTTTTCCTTTGTAGCTAATATAAATAGGACATTTACTTGTTAACTTATGTGTCACCTGCTTCTTCCAGTAGAAGCATAACATGGCAGTTAAAAGCAAAAATCAGGAAAAAAGTGGCTTCTGTTTTGATCCTGCCACTGACACTCACTAGCTTTGATTCAGGTCCCTCATCTGTGGAATGGGAATATTTAGTATATCTACCTGATAAAGTTGTTATAAGGATTAAAGTATTACTTTTATAGATCAGTGCCTGGCATATATATGTAGTATATGAATTTGATAAAAATCTAATTTAAAAAATGTACTGTAAAACTTTCAGGAGAGCAGGGATCTTTTCCTCTTGTTCAGCACTTGGATCCCAGTATCTTGAAGAATGCCTAGCACATGGTTAGATGCTCGAGGCTTGACTCATATTGAATACCTTCCTGTATAATCCCAATCTCAAGGGCTAACAGTTTTAATGTGTGCTCTTTCTTTGTTTCTTAGTGTTTGCCCATTGAGTATGTCAAATAAAGCACACACCTTTCAGGAATACTGGGGCAACTAGAACATGATTCTCACTCTGAGATGAGGGGCTGATTCAGAAACCTGGAACCCTGGAGTAGTGGAAAATAAATTAAAAAAATCTCTACAGGTGATTCTACGTATCCTCTTCTATGATCACATCTTCCTCAAGGATGTTTTCTTTGGGCCATGGTCAATGGCATTAGACTTTCCACAAAGAAGTGAGCCTTGTGAAATGATACCCTGCTTAATAAATACAAGTGCATTCTCTTCTTTAATATTAACTGGCATACCCTAACCAATTAAAGTTCATAAGCTAAAAACACAGATGCTTATTTTGTTTATTTTTGTAATAGAAAATGATTTACTAATAATTCACTCTCAATATCTTGTTACATTTTTTTTTTCTGAATTTTTTTTTTCACTTTTCAAGTTTGTCTTAAGTTCATTTCCTGAATGTGGAACACCACAATATGTTGATTGTGTAAATTTGTCAAAAGTAACACGACTCAGTCAACTCTCCTTTTCATAGCCTACATTCATCTAAAGGCTCCTTTATTAGTAATTAAACATCCCAAATCAATTAGTTTCTGAAACAGTTTTCTATTCTCATAATTGAGTTTTAAAATGACAATCTTAAACTAACAATATCCAATATTGAGAATCTAAGTTCAATTTCAGTACTCTGTCATAGGAAAATGTCATCTAAATAAATAAAAGAACTTGCCCACACATTAACATTTTAAAAATTGCTAAAAAATTTAACACCATGCCATATATAACTCAGACTTTTTATTTACACCCTAGTACTGTCTATTAAAACTTTTTGTGTGGAGTAAAAATAAAGCTCCTCCCTGGAGATTGCTACTTCTTTTCTTAACAGTTCCTTGTTGAAAAGAAAATTATTAGGTATTCAGTCACTATGTTATTTCTTTGATCCTGGAGTTGTGAGTGAAATAATTCTAATCAAAGTTGAATCTCATGAGAAATGTTATCATTTACAGTGTTTACTTAGATTCAATTCTCAATAATCTACATGAAGGAAATCTGCTTCATGCACTCACTGTGGGAAACTATATCCTGAGACCTTCAGTATTTATTGTGGTTTCTGGCCGTTTCCTTGGCCTCAGCTAATATGTGCTTAGGCAAGAAAATCTTACCTGGATATTTGCATAAAGCAAGACAAATAGAAAGATAACCCTGTTTAAATAAAGCAAATATAAATTATTTTTGAATAACCTATTGATTTGGATTATCTATAGCCTTTTTCCCCTCTATTAACCTAGCTAATTAAGTGGACTTGCTTAAAGGCCTCACTGGAGCTTATATTTATCTTGTGCAGTTTCTCAGTTCTATTCATTAGAAACAGAAGAAGACACATTTATCTTGGTTTTATCTTCAAGTGGAAGATTTCTTATTTGCTAGATAATTTAGGGGAAGAGAGAGAATACAAGAATCCAGGCCAAAAGAGTATGATTCCTGTGACTTTAAAATATATGTATCATTTTTGTCCTTATAGAAAAAATTCTAAGTAGTTTTGTGTTTCCAAGGAACATAAAAGGCTTATTTATCTAGTGACTTCTCAAAAATTCCATGAATTTCTCAGTCTTTTGTTGAACCTACAAATATTAGATACCTCCCTATGGCCAAAGTTGCCTTTTGCATTCCAGCATGTTAGATTAAGTTCCCCAGAAACAGATGCTGAGCTGAGGTTTGTATGCAAGTGACTCATTACAGCAGTGTTCAAGATAACCCAGAAAAGGTTGTGGGCCTGGGGCAGAGGAAGAAGCTAAAGAAGAGTGAAGTCTCAGGCAAAATTCCATGGAGAGCAGCTTCACCTTGATCCTTTGGTGGAATCCTGGGTACAGGATACGCCTCAGAGTTGTCACAACCCAAGGCAAGGGAGCTGGTAGTCATTGGCTAATGGCTGATCCAAGTGAACATAAAATCCCAAGCACTTCCAACTCTGTGTGTCTGGAGGCAAAGTGGCTCCAGTGTCCTCAGGGCAGTCCTCCTCCTTCAAAGGCCCTTCCTGTTGAAAGCATCCCAAAGCTGGGGGATGAGTGTGCATCAAAATGATATAATAGAGATCCTAGGAGACCCAGGTGGAGCACTGATCTTGTTTACTCCAGGACGGTGCTAGTTGGGCTTAAGGTGTGACCCTGACACACTCTCTCACCACTCTGTCTTATCTCAGAGAAATCTTTTCATGGAGGAAGAGAAAAGGGACAGAAAGTTTTTCCTGCAACACTTATATTCTTTTCTTGGGCATGGGTCCCCCCATGGTCCAGATTTCCATCTGCTAAACAAGGTGGGCCTATATAGGAGTCCGTTTTCCTTGATGCCAGGTGTGAGGTAAATCAATTCTGACCCCAACTGTATTTATGAACTTCTGCTACATAGAATAAGCTCCCATTCTTTCCCTATCAAAAGTCTGAACTCTGTGGCAGTTCTTGGAGGGATAGATACATATTCCCTGAACAGGAAGCTCCCAGATTCAGCCATGTTCCCATTCAAATTTCCCGTGGGAACTAGGGGCTGGTAGAGGCTTTTGGCTTAAAGGAACTGAACAATGATTACAGTTGAACCTGGTTCATATGTCTGGCTTTTCTACCTTACATGAGAAACCCATCCTCAGATTCCAGACACACTTCTGTAATCTGAGCTCCCAGGTGTGTGGAAGCTTTCTATATCCTCTCCCAGGTGCGAAGAGAGAGCAGGGTTATTGTCAGTTGATATGAATGAGTTCAGGATTGTGATTAGCCTAATTTTTAATTGTTTGACATCTGAATTGTGCTGAGAGCTTATGTTGGGCCAATTTAAAAATAGTCTAATTGTCATCTCTGGTCCAGAGTGACTTTTGATCCCTCTTGAGATTGAGTGATTTTTCTGGATACCAGGAAGATACATTACAATATGTCAGAATATTGTGGCCCTACTAAAAATAAAAATAGTACAATGGTGGGATGTTCCACTTCATGCCCTGACAGGAATTTTCTAAGAATGCAACCCTGTTGCAGGATAAAGTCAGTATGATGAGATAGTCACAGGAACTGGGAATTAAGTATTCTCATTAGGGTTACAGGGCATATCTCAAAATTCAGAGGCTTTTCCCATCACAATCTTTCCCATTTTGGAACTTATTGTAAGCAAAATAATTCACAATTGTTTTGTTTCATTTATCATGCTTTTTGCATTATAACAACTAGAATTGTCCTAATAAATAAGCAATGATTATATTCCTTTACTTTTGATGAGTCTAAAGAAAATCAACTCATGTCACCATCTGTTTAAGCATCCATAAGTATGCAGTCCAAGTTATGCGTTATTGTCTATCCAGCATGCACAGATGATAGGCAATAAGTTTTGATTGGCTTTCTGTTCTTTTTTTCTCTGTAATGCCACTAAAATGCATTCAGCATCCCAGTGGTATGTTACAGCCGAAATTCAAAAGTTTCTCTGCAGGGGTTGGTATAGTATGCTCTAGTATTTAGAATTTTATGTTTCTACAAGAATCTTAATGCCCTTTTTCTGCCTGCTGTCCCAGTATAATGTTTTCTTATATTACCATCTAGGCTTTATGTCTAGAAAATGAGACATAATCTCATGTGGCCTGATTACTGAAGTATGAGATGACTTCTCATCAGGCTACATGAGATTACATCTTTTTTAGACAGAGAGCAAGCCCCTTTAGACTTTAGCATCTTATGGTGGGAGTTAGCTGAAGATAGACACCTTTTAGAGAATAATACATATAGGATTAATGTTCTGTGGAAATTGAAAATTTCTAGTTTAAACTAATATAGTTAACTAATGTATTTCTCAAAAGAAATGTCATCTAATAATGGGTATGGAGACTACCAGATTTCTACCAGGATCATTGCCAAAATGACAAAAAGTAGGATTTAGTCCTGAGTAGATGGCTGTACCAGAATTTTAAGTTCTCCTGGATGAAGGCTGAACTTGGCAGACTATGCAGAAGGCCAAGTAGCTTCAAGTGCTGCCATATCCTTAATGTCTTATGTCGCTAATCTATTCTTTCACAGATAAGTCGCTATCATTCATGCCACATGGGTTGAAAATTAATACAGCTACCATGGCCAGTATTGAATAGAAAAACAATTAGAGGCAAAGCCAAAGATGGATGTGGTCAGGCCAAGTACTTCTGCACTGAGTTGATTTAAGCTTTGTCCCATAATGGTCTTCCATGTTGTCACCTATTGGCAAATAGACCCACTGGAAGGCTTCCATAGGGATGGATAAAGGTGAGCTTATAAAAAGCATGCAAGTCATTATGCCTCATGGTAAAATCCGGCAGACTATATGATCTATCACTTCAGTTCTACATGAAGCCTCTGCACCTCCCAGCCTAGAACCAATAGTGACAGGAGAAAGCATTTATTAAGCACTTGTGATGTGCTAGGCACTGTGGTAAGTGCTTTACATATATTATCTGATTGTATCTCACAACAACCCTGAAAGATGTTTTAAAATTTATTTTAAAAGTAAGAGAACAAAAGCTCAGGGAGGATAAGCCATTTGTCAAAGTCAGACAAATAGGACCTGGTGAAAGCAGGTTTCAAAGCCAGATCTGTTCAATTTCAACTCTTATGCTGTGCTAACTCCTTAAACTCATAACTTTCTTTAAGGCAATATTTTTACATACAAAAGTATGGCATAGAGTTTTTAAAAACCAACCAGAAAGCCAGTAAAACACAGTGTATTAGACCAAGTCATTTGGCTTATTAAGACTGTACTGAAAGGTATCTCCTAATAGTTTTCATGCTATCTCTACGTTTGTCTCCGAGTTTTAAATAAAAAGAATTTGCCCTTTTCTTAATTAGTATTTAACTTTCTTTTCAGAACAATTTGGGAGGCTTTCCTTTTTGGACTCAAACAGCTTCTCCTATAACTTGTCTTCCATCATCTCTGGACTCTTGACACTTTCTGTTAGTTTCCATGAGAAGGCTTAAATTCCCCTGCTGTTATTTTCTGAACATTTTTAAATGGGGACATAGCACATTTTAATTAATTTTACCCTGCCTTATTGCTTTGCTATACACATTTTATATGGCTTGAAAACACATTATTTTGTCATTGTCATTTCAGCCTATATGCAACCTCGGTAGCCATTTCATTAGTCTTTTTCAAAATTCGTTTTTTTTTAAAGCATATCCAAAGGTAAAAACAAGTTTTACAACCATCAAAAAATTTCCCCAAAATGTTGGTCTTTGGAAACATAGCTTTATGAAACTTGACATTTTTCTTTTATTAAACTTAGAAAGAAGTATTGGTGCTAAGAAAATCAATCATTTATTTTTAATTCCATAGCTAATATCTGGAAGGAATTTTCACAAAATTATATTCTTTTGTAATTTTTAACTACAAATTAACCCCCATCTAAAAATGTAGAGGAAACATTCAAAATACTTCTGAGCTTTTGTAGACAAAGACCTTTTACTAAAGGCAAACTTCTGTCAATCTCAGTATCAATTCTAATGAAGATTTTGTTAACCAAAACACAAGACACACATGCACACACAAACACACACACACACACCCCTTTCTCTATAACTGCTAGCTGCTTGCAATTTCCTGGGCCACATATTGTATCACCGGAGAATTAGAAATGAAGAACAAAGGAGTGTGAACAAGTATGGATGACTCCTGGATCTAGCTTGGTTCACTGGATTGGATAGTGTTACCAAAAGTAAAGATAGATAATTTTAGGAAGAATCAGTCGTATTAGATGGGAAGGATTATGAGTTCAGTTATTTTTATGTTAATTTGAGATGCTTGCAAGACATTCAGGTAGGGATATTCCCCAGTGTGAAGCTCAGAGAGTCATCATGGGCAAATGTAGATTTTCTCATTTCTACCATAGAGGGTGTGTATCAGGTATCCTTAGCTATTATAATGCTGCATAACAACAAAAATTCAGTGGCATACAATAGTAAACACTTATTGAATTGATATCTGTGAGACTTGTCTGGCCTCATTCTCTGTCTGGGATTCTCTGAGAGCCTATTTAGGATGCTTTTGGGTGAGACCACTAGGAAGTCTTACCACATGCTCTCCTTTTTCTAGTAGCTGCCCTGCTTATTCTCAGGGCAATGAGTGAGGGGCTAGAGCTTCCAAGCCAATATGAATGCTTTTAAGCTTTTCCACTCATTATATTGGCTAACATTCCACTGGGTAAAGCACGGCTAGGTCCACAGTCCGAGTGGTAGTGTTTTACAAGGTTACATGACAAATGGTGTGAACATAAAGTGTGAACTATTAATACAATAAATCTACCATAAGATGATTGTTAGAAACAAGAGTTTGTGGAATTATTTAAGGAGATTATATATAATTCGTATGAAAGTGACTGAGGATAGAACTCTAAAGGAAACTAAATATAAAAGAATATAATAAGCAGTAAATGGTCAGGCTCAAAAAAGATAAAAAATATGTTATCTAGAGTCTAAAGATAACAGATACATCTAATCAGGCAGTAATAAATAAGGTCAAGTACGTGAGAAAAGCACAAGATTGGATTAATGCAGATGCATTGAATTAGGAAGTATGAGGTAATCAGTGACCTTTTGAGAGAAGGTTCACTTGAGTAGCTGAGTATAGAAAAGGAAGCAGATTTCAGTGAGTTGGAGGAATGGACAATAGGAACATGGAAGGTTAGAGGCAGCAACTGAAAACTACCTGTCTTTAAACATATTTTTAGAAGATGGGAAGGAGGCAGACCATAGCCACATTCAGGAAAAATGGAAGTTATTATTTTTTAATTATGGGAGAAATAAGCTTAATATACATTCATGGAAAAGGATATAATAGAGAGAAGATTAAAGTATAGAAGAAGTAGAGACTGAATTGTTAGTGGGAAATACCAAATAGGCTTGAAGAAGATACGCCACGGGTGTAGGTGGGGAGATAATAAATGAGGTAGAACATGCTTTCTGGAGGAAAGAAAGCAAGAATTGAAAAAATATGGCTACAATTTGTACGTGGAAAAAATATGGAATGATTTTTTATTCCCCTTAGAAATTTTTGAGGGTTACAGTTCAGTTCAGTGTTCAGCCAGTTTTTATTTGCATTTTATTCTTGAAGAGTTTTATTGAAATATAACTTATACACTACCAGTAAATAATTTTTAATAAGTTTATAGAGTTGTACAAACATTACAAGAATACAGTTTTTTTTTTAAATTGTACTTTAGGTTCTGGGGTACATGTGCAGATCATGCAGGACTGTTGCATAGGTACATACACAGCAATGTGGTTTGCTGCCTTCATCCCCCATCACCTATATCTAGCATTTCTCCCCATGTAATCTCTCCCCAACCTCCCTTCCTCACTGTCTCTCTCCTAACCCCCCCAATAGACCCCAGTGTGTGATGCTCCCCTCCCTGTGTCCATGTGTTCTCATCATTCAACACCTGCCTATGAGTGAGAACATGATCCATGTTTGATTTTCTGTTCTCGTGTCAGTTTGCTAAGAATGATGGTTTTCAGATTCATCTATGTCCCTACAAAGGACAGAAACTCACCATTTTTTTGGCTGCATAGTATTCCATGGTGTATATGTGCCACATTTTCCTTGTCCAGTCTATCATCGATGGGCATTTGGGTTGGTTCCAGGTCTTTGCTATTGTAAACAGTGCCACCATGGACATACATGTGCATGTGTCTTTATAATAGAATGATTTATAATCCATTGGATATAATCCATTGGATTATATCCATTGGATATAATCCCAGTAATGGGATTGCTGGGTCAAATGGAATTTCTGTTTCTAGATTCTTGAGGAATTGCCACACTGTCTTCCACAATGGCTGAACTAATTTACACTCACACCAATAGTGTAAAAGTGTTCCTATTTCTCCACATCCTCTCCAGCATCTGTTGTCTCCAGATTTTTTAATGATTGCCATTCTAACTGGCATGAGATGGTATCTCAATGTGGTTTTGATTTGCATTTCTCTAATGACCCGTGATGATGAACATTTTTTCATATGTTTGTTGGCCTCATATATATCTTGTTTTGAAAAGTGTCTGTTCACATCCTTCACCCACTTTTTAATGGGTTTGTTTTTTTGTTTCTTGTCTATCTCTTTTAGTTCTTTGTAGATTCTGGATATTAGCCCTTTGTCGGATGGGTAGATTGGAAAATATTTTTTTCCATTCTGTTGGTTTCTGGTTCACTCTAATGATTGTTTCTTTTGCTGTGCAGAAGCTCTAGATTTTAATTAGATCCCACCTGTTTATTTTGTCTTTTGTTGCCAATGCTTTGGTGTTTTAGTCATGAAGTCCTTGCCTGTGCCTCTGTCCTGAATGGTTTTGCCTAGGTTTTCTTCTAGGATTTTTATGGTTTTAGGTCTTATGTTTTAAGTCTTTAATCCAACTGCAGTTAATTTTAGTGTAATGTGTCAGGAAGGGGTCCAGTTTATGTTTTCTGCACGTGGCTAGCCAGTTTTCCCAACACCATTTATTAAACAGGGAATCCTTTCTCATTGCTTGTTTTTGTCAGGTTTGTCCAAGATCATATGGTTGTAGATGTGTGGCCTTGCCTTCAAGGCCTCTGTTCTGTTCCATTGGTCTGTATCTCTGTTTTGGTACCAGTACTATGCTGTTATGATTACTGTAGCCTTGTAGTATAGTTTAAAGTCAGGTAGCGTGATGTCTCCAGCTTTGTTCTTTTTGCTTAGGATTGTCTTGGCTATGTGGGCCCTCTTTTGGTTCCATATGAAGCTTAAGGTGTTTTTTTTCCAGTTCTGCGAATAAGGTCATTGGTAGCTTGATGGAGATAGCATTGAATGTATAAATTACTTCGGGCAGTATGGCCATTTTCACAATATTGATTCTTCTGAACCATGAGCATGGAATGTTTTTCCACCTGTTTGTGTCCTTTCTTATTTCCTTGAGCAGTGGTTTGTCGTTCTCCTTGTAGAGGTCCTTTACATCCTTTGTTAGTTGTATTCCTAGGTATTTTATTCTCTTTGTAGCATTTGTGAATGAGAGTTCACCTTTATTTGGCCATTTTTTAGTCTGTTATTGGTGTATAGGAACACTTGTGATTTCTGCCAATTGATTTTGTGTCCTGAGACTCAGCTGAAGTTGCTTATCAGTTTAAGGAGATTTGGGGCTGAGACAATGGGGTGTTCTAGATATACAATCATGTCATCTGCAAATAGACAATTTGACTTCCTCCTCTCCTAATTAAATGCCCTTTATTTCTTTTTCTTTCTTGATTGCCCTGACTAGAACTTCCAATACTATATTGAATAGGAGTGATGAGAGAGGGCATCCTTGTCTGGTGCCAGAATTCAAAGGGAATGATTCCAGTTGTTGCCCATTCAGTATGATATTCGCTTTGGGTTTGTCATAAGTAGCTTTTATTATTTTGAGATACATTCCATAGATACCTAGTATATTGAGAGTTTTTAGCATAAAGCGCTGCTGAATTTTGTCAAAGGCCTTCTCTGCATTTATTGAGATAATCATGTGGTTTTTGTCTTTGGTTCTGTTTATATGATGGATTACATTTATAGACTTGCATGTGCTGAACCAGCCTTGCATCCCTGGGATGAAGCCTACTTGATAGTGATTGATATGCTTTTTGATGTGTTGTTGAATTCAGTTTGCCAGTATTTTATTGAAGATTTTTGCATCTATGTACATCATGGATATTGGCCTGAAGTTTTCTTTTTTTTGTTGAGTCTCTGCTGGGTTTTGGTATCAGGATGATGCTGGTCTTATAAAATGATTTGGGAAGGATTCCCTCTTTTTGTACTGTTTGTAAAAGTTTCAGAAGGAGTAGTACCAACTCCTCTTTATATGTCTGGTAGAAATCGGCTATGAACCCATCTGGACCTGGACTTTTTCTGATTGGTAGACAGTTAATTGCTTCCTCAACTTCAGCCCTTGTTATCGGTCTAGTCAGGGTTTCCACTTCTTCCTGGTTTACGCTTGGGAGTGTGCAAGTGTCAAGGAATTTATCCATTTCCTCTAGGTTTACTGGTTTATGTGCATAGAGTTGTTTGTAGTAATCTCTGATGGTGGTTTGTATTTCTGTGGAATCTGTGGTGGTATCCCCTTTAACAATTTTTTTGCAGCTATTTGATTCTTCTCTCTTTTCTTTTTATTAATCTGGCTAGTGGTCTATTTGGTTGATCTTTCCAAAAAAACCAGCCGCTGGATTTACTGATTTTTTGAAGGGTTTTTTGTGTCTCTGTCTCCTTCAGTGCTGCTTTGATCTTAGTTATTTCTTGTCTTCTGCTAGCTTTTGAGGTTTTTTGATCTTGCTTCTCTAGCTCTTTCAATTTTGATGATATGGTATCGATTTTATATCTTTGTTCACTTCTCATGTGGGCATTTATTGCTATAAATTTCCCTCTAGACACTGCTTTAAATGTGTCCCAGAGATTCTGGTACATTGTATCTTTGTTCCTGTTGGTTTCCAATGACATCTTTATTTTTGCCTTCATTTCATTGTTTATCCAGTCGATATTCAGGAACCACTTGTTCAGTTTCCAGGAAGTTATGTTGTTCTGAGTTAGTTTCTTAATCCTGAGTTCTAATTTATTTGCAGTGTGGTCTGAGAGACTGTTTTCCTTTCTTTTGAATTTGCTGAGGAGTTTTCCTTTCTTTTGCATTTGCTGAGGAGTGATTTACTTCCAATTGTGTGGTCAATTTTAGAGTAGCTGTGATGTGGTACTAAGAAGAATGTATATTCTGTGATTTGGGGTGGAGAGTTCTGTACATGTCTATTAGGTTCTCTTGGTCCATATTGGAGTTCAAGTCCTGGATATCCTTGTCAATTTTCTGTCCCATCGATCTGTCTAATATTGACAGTGGAATTTTAAAGTCTCCCACTATTATTGTGTGGGAGTCTAAGTATCTTTGTAGGTCGTTAAGAACTTGCTTTATGTATTTGGATGCTCCTGTATTGGGTGCATATATATTTAGGATCATTAGCTCTTCTTGTTGCATTGGTCCTTTTACCATCATGTAATGTTCTTCTTTGTCTCTTTTGATCTTTGTTAAAGTCCATGTTATCAGAGACTAGGATTGCAACTCCTGCTTTTTTTTGCTCTCCATTTGCTGGGTAAATCTTCCTCCATCGCTTTATTTTGAGCCTATGTGTGTCCTTGCACCTGAGATGGGTTTCCTGAATATAGCACACCAATGGGTCTTGACTTGTTATCCAATTTGCCAGTCTGTCTCTTTTGATTAGGGCATTTAGCTCACTTACATTTAAAGATAATACTGTTATGTGTGAATTTGATCCTGCCATTTTGCTGCTAGCTGGATGTTTTGCCTGCTAGTTAATGCAGTTTCTTCATTGTGCTGATGGTCTTTACCATTTGGTACGTTTTTGGAGTGGCTGGTACTGGTTGTTCCTTTCCTTGTTTAGTGCTTCTTTCAGGAGATCTTGTAAGGCAGGCCTGGTGGTGATGAAATCTCTCAGCAATTGCTAGTCTGTAAAAGATTTTATTTCCCTTTGCTTATGAAGCTTAGTGTGGCTGGATATGAAACTCTAGGTTGAACATTCTTTTCTTTAAGGATGTTAAATATTGGTCCCCACTGTCTTCTGGCTTGTAGGGTTTCTGCAGAGAGATCCACTGTGAGTCTGATGGGCGTCCCTTTGTGGGTAACCCCATCTTTCTCTCTGGCTGCCCTTAGCATTTTTTCCTTCATTTCAACCCTGGTGAATCTAATGATTATGTGCCTTGGGGTTGCTCTTCTTGCGGAATATCTTTGTCGTGTTGTTTATATTTCCTGGACTTGTATGGTGGCTTGCCTTACTAGGTTGGGGAAGTTCTCTTGGATAGTATCCTGAAGAGTGTTTTCCAGCTTGGATTCATTCTCTCCGTCACATTCAGGTATACCTATCAAATGTAGATTAGGTCTTTTCACATAATCCCATATTTCTTGGAGGCTTTGTTCATTTCTTTTCACTTTTTTCTCTACTCTTGCCTTCTCATGTTATTTCATTGAGTTGGTCTTCAATCTCTGATATCCTTTCTTCTTCTTGGTCGATTTGGCTGTTGAAACTTGTGTGTGCTTTGTGAAGTTCTCGTGCTGTGTTTTTCAGGTCTGTTAAGTCATTTGTGATTTTCTCTAGATTGGTTATTCTAGTTAGCATTTTGTCTAACCTTTTCTCAAGGGTCTTAGTTTCTTTGCATTAGGTTAGAATATGTTCTTTTTCCTTAGAGAAGTTTGTTATTACCCACCTTCTGAAGTCTGCTGTCAATTCATCAGACTCATTCTACATCCAGCTTTGTTCCCTTGCTGGTGAGGAGTTGTGATCCCATGGGGGAAGGGAGGCATTCTGGTTTTTAGTGTTTTCATAAACAAATTTGCATGTTATGCTTGCACAGGGGCCATGCTAATCTTCTCTGTATCATTCCAATTTTAGTATATGTACTGCCGAAGCAAGCACCACAATACAGTTTTAAAATATTTTAATCACCCCAACAATGTCTCTTATATCCATCTACAGTCAATTCTTATTCCTATCCATGGCCCCAAGTGACCAGTCATTTGCTTTAGATTTAGCTTTCTCTGGATGTACACAATGCATGTAGTCTTTTGTCACTGACTTCTTTCACTATGCATAATATTTTTGAAGTCATTTGTTTTATAGGATGTAGGAGTACTTTGTTCAGTTTTATTGCTGAATAATATTCCATTGTATGGATGTGTAACATTTTCTGTAGACATTTTCCAGTTCATGGGATATTTGGAAAATTTTCAATTTTAGGCTATTCTGAATAATGTCTCTATAAACATCTCAATACAAACCTTTATGTGGACATATATTTCCATATTTCGTGGGTTGATACCATGGCAGAATCCTGGATAAATTGGTACATTTAGGTTTAACTTGTTTTTTTTTAAATTTTTTCTTATTTTTAATTTTTATGAATATACAATTGTTGTATATATTTATAGGATACATCTAATACTTTGACATAAGCATATACTGCATAATGATCATATCAGGATAATCAGGATGTTCATCACTTCAAACATAGATCATTTTTTTGTGTTAGGAACACTCTAAATCCACTCCTCTATTTTGAATTATATCACAAATTATTGTTAATGACAGTTGCCCTATTTTGCTACTGAATACTAGGCCTTATTCTTACTATCTGCATTTTTGTCCCCATTAGCCAAATCTTCTTTATTTGTCCTTTTCAATACCCTTCCTAGCCTCTAGTAACCATCATTCTATTCTCTACCTCTATGAAATAAATTTTTTTTAGCTCTCGTGTATGAGTTAGAATATGTGATATTTGTCTTTCTGTGTCTGGCTTATTTCACTTAACACTGTGCTTGGTGTACATCCAAAAGAAAGGAAGTCAGTATATTGAAGAGATATCTGAACTTCCATGTTTATTGTAGGTATTATACACAATAGCCAAGATATGAGATCAACCTTAGTGTCCATCAACAAATGAATGGATAAAGTAAATTTGGTACGTATACACAGTGGAATATTATTCAGCCATAAAATAAATGAAATCCTGTCATTTACAGTAACATTGGTGGAACTGAATAACATTATGTTAAGGTTTAACTTTCTGTGAGACTTCCAAACTACATTCCAAAGGGACTGAACAATTTTTTTCCCATTAGACATTTTTGAGGGTTACAGTTCAATTTATTTATAGCCTGCTAAGACTATTATTGTTTGTATTTTAGTTATAGCCCATCTTGTGGGTATAAAGTGTTAGTTTATTATGATTTTAATTGATATTTCCCTAGTGACTAATAATATTTAACATATTTTATGTGTTTGTGAGACATTCATATATCATTTTGGAGAAATGCATATTCATATAAAATACACCATATTAACAAAATAAAGGGCAAAAGCCCTTTGTTTTCCAATTGTTGTATTTTAAAAATAACATGTACAGTTGGATAACAGTCCTTTATCAGATATGTCTTTTGCAAATATGTTCTCTCAATCTGCTTCTTGTGTTTCTATTTTTTGACCATGTCTTTTACAGAGCAGAAATTTTTAATTTTAATGAAGTGTAGTTAATCAATTCTTTTTTTTTTCATGAATAATACTATTGGTGTTGTATCTAAAAAGTCATAAAACACAAAGTCATTTCGATTTTCTCCTGTGTTATCCTCTAGGAGTTTTACAGTTTTGTGTTTTACATTTAGGTCTGTGATCCATTTTGAGTTATTTTTTGCAAAGGATGTAAGACCTTGGTTTTAGATTCATTTATTTTGCATGTGAATATTCAGTTGATCTAGCACCACTTATGGGATCTTGCATATGAATATCCAGTTCTATCACCATGTATTGAAAAGGTTCTCTTTTCTCCATTGTATTGTCTTTGCTCTTTTCTCAAAGATCACTTGCTGATTATATTTATGTAGGTGTTTTTCTGTGCTCTCTATTCTGTTTCACTGATGTATTTGTCTATCTTTCTGCCAGTATCACACAGACTTGATTTCTGTAGCTTCATAGTAAGTCCTAAAGTTGCATTTTTTCCATCCCCTGACTTTATTACTTTTCTTTAGTATTGTATTGTTTATTGTTGGTTCTTTGCCTTTCCATAAAAAAAATTAGAATCTGTTTGATATCGACATAATAACTTTCTGGGATTTTTACTGAAATTGCATTCAATTTATAGATTAAATTGGGAAGAATTGACATTTTAAACAATATTGAATTTTCCTATTAATGAAATGAAGTTATCTAGTTATGCAAGTCTTTGTATTAGTCCATTCTCATGCTGCTAATAAAGACATACACAAGACTGGGTAATTCATAAAGAAAAGAGTTTTAATTGACTCACAGTTCAGCATGGCTAGGGAGGCCTCAGGAAACTTACAATCATCGTGGAAGATAAAGCAAACGTGTCTTTTTTCACATGGCATTAGGAAGGAGAATTACTGACCAAAGGGGAAGGCTCTCATAAAACTATCAGATCTCATGAGAACTCACTATCATGAGAACAGCATGGAGAAACCCCCATGATTCAATTATCTCCATTTGGTTCCTCCCTTGACACATGGATATTATTACAATTCAAGGTGAGATTTGGGTGGGGACACAGAACCAAACCATACCAGTCTTCTTTGACCTATTTGAAAAGAGTTTTGTTATTTTCCTCACATAGATTGTGCAGATATTTTGTTAAATTTATACTTAAATATTTTGTTTTTGAAGCTAATGTAAATGATATTTTGCCTTTAATTTTAAATTCAATTGTTAATTGCTGGTATGTATATGGAAATAATTGACTGTTGTATATTAACCTTATAACCTGCCTCCATGCTATAATCATGTATTAGCTCCAGGAGTATTTTGTTAATTACTTTTTTCAGAATTTGCACATAGATGGTCATGTCATCTGTGAAGAGACACTTTTATTTCTTCCCTTTCTGCATAAGTTTTATTCTATTTCTTGTCTTATTGCATCATCTAGGACTTCCAGTACAATCTTGAAAAGCAGTGGTGAGAAGGGGCACCCATGCCTTTCTCCTCATCTTAGGAGGAAAGCATGTAAGTTTCTTCCCATTAAATAGGAAGTTAGCTGCAGGTTTTTTGTAGATATTCTTGATCAAATTGAGGAAATTTCCCCATTCCCAGTTTACTGAGAATTTTAAAAAATCATAAATGGGTGTTAGATTTTGTCAAATGATTCGTCTGTATCTATTGATAAAATATAATTTTTTAAATCTAGCTAGTTTATATGGTAGAATATATTAGTCAATTTTCAAATGCTGAACCAGCTTTTTATATCTGGAATAAATCCCACTTGGTTGTGGTGTGTAATTCTTTTATGCATTGCTGAATTCCATTTACTAATATTTTGTTGAAAATTTTTACATCTCTGTTTATGAGACATATTGTTCTGTAGTTTTCCTTTCTTATAATGTCTTTATCTGGTTTTGGTATTAGGGTAATGCTGGCCTCATAATATGAGTTAGGAAGTGTTCATTCTGCTTCTATGTTTTGGAGGAGATCATGAAGAGTTGGTATCATTTCTTCATTAAATGTTTGGTAGAATTCACAATAAAACCATTTGGGTCTGATGCTGTGTTTTTTGGAAGATTACTGTTGATTCACTTTCTTTAATGAATATAGTCCTCTTCAAATTACCTATTTTTATTTGTATGATTTTCAGTAGATGATGTCTTTCAGAGAATTGGTCTAAGTTATCCATTTTATGGGAATCTAGTTTATAATATTCTTTTATTATCCTTTAAATATCCCTGGTATCAGTGTTGATGGTCTTTCATTGCTGATATTAGTAATTTGTGTGTTTTCTCTTTATTTCCTCCTTCTCCTGATGAAAGGTATCAATTTTATTGATCTTTTTAAAGAATGACTTTTAGTTTCAATGATTTTCTCTGTTGTCTTCCCATATTTTAAATTTTAATTTTTATTTATTTTTTTGGTTTCTGAAAATCTTATTAGTTTGAAATAACTTCAAGTTCATAGAAAAATTACAGGAATAACACAACAAATTCCTATGTATTCTTTATACAGATTTGCTAGCTTTAGCTTTTTACTACATTTGCCTCATTATTGGCTCTCTATACAAGTATACACATACATCTATAAGTTATATATCTGTAATATGTACATTACATATATTTTCCCCTAAGCTATTTGAGGATTATAGACATACTCTATTAGTATCAGGAAATTAACATTGACACATTACCAGTTAATTAACAGACCCCTTCATTTGTTTTGCTGATTATTCCAATAATGTCTTTTATTGGCAAAGGAGCCAACCTAGGAGTGTATGTTGCATTAGTTCTTAGGTTTTGTTTTTCTTTCTTTTTTTGTTTCCTTTGATCTGAAAGTGCTTCTGTCTTTTCTTATCTTTCATGGCTTTACATTTTTGAAGAGTACAGGACTGTTAACTTGTAAAATGCTCTTTATTTTGTAACTGTCTGATGTTTCCTCATCACTAAATTCAGATTAGGTGTACTAAAATGACATGTTTTCTTAGTGTATTATTTATTTATTTAAATAAATGTATTTAAGATTCAGAGAGTATATGTGCATGTTTGTTACAGGGGTATATTGACTGGTGAGCACTGGGCTTTTAGTGTACTCAGTACCCAAATAGTAAACACTGTACTTAATGAGTTAATTTTTAAACTCTTATTCTCTTCTAAGCCTACCTGCTTTTGGAGTCTCTAGTTCTGTTTCCATCTTTATGTCCAGTCCATCAGTACTCATTGTTTAGCTCCCACTTGTAAGTGAGAACATGCAGTATTTCTTCTGTTTACTCTAGGTTTACATTGCTTCTTTTTCTTAGTTCCCTAAGGTGGCACCTTGGACTATTGATTTTTATATCTTTGTTCTTTTCGAATATATTCATTCAATGCTATAATTTCCCTCTAAGCACTGCTTTTGCTGTATCCACAAATTTTGATAAGTTGTATTTTCATTTTCATGTAGTTCAACTATTTTTAAATTTTTGTTGAGAGTTTTTATTTGACCCATATATTTAAAAGTGATTGTTTAGTCTCTAAATATTTTGGCATTTTTCAACTATATTTATGTTTATATTGATTTCTAGTTTAACTCCATTTAGTTTGAGAGCATATTTCATATAATTTTTCTGTTTTTTAAAAAATTTAAGGTGTGTTTTATGACCTGTATTGTGGCCTATCTCAATGAATGTTTTATGTGAATTTGAAAGAAATGTGTATTTTTCTGTTATTGCATGAAGCATTCTATAAATGTCAATTAAATCAAGTTGATTGATGGTGCTGTTTGGTTCAACTACATTTTTACTGATTTTCTGCCTGGTGGCTTTGTCAATTACTGATTGAGATGTGTTGAAGTCTGAATTATAATAACTCACTGATCTCTTTTTCCTTCTGATTTCTATCCGATTTTGCCTCATGTATTTTTATGGTCTATTGTTAGGCATATACATATTAAAGATTATCGTGTCTTCTTGGAAAATTGACCCTGATATCATTATGTAACTCTCATATGTATCATTGACAATTTTTTTGAAGTCTGCTTTTCATGAAGCAATAAAAAGTTTTGTTTGATCAGTGTTACTAAAGTTTATTTTTCTTTATCTCTTTATGTTTAATCTATGTCTTTATATTTGAAGTGTTTCTTGGAGGCCATATAAAATTGCATCTTCAAAGAAGTCCATTCTGTCAGTCTCTGTCTTTTAATTTGTGTATTTAGATCATTCACATCTGAAGTGATTATTGATATAGTTGGATTATTATCTACCACATTTGTAAATTTTCTTTTTGTTGCACTTGTTCTGTTTCTTCATCTTTGCTTATTTTTGCATCTTCTCTGGTTTCAGTTGAGCATTTTATATAATTTCATCTTCTCTCCTCTCTTAGCATACCAATTATAATTCTCTTTATACATTTTTTGGTAGTTTCCCTAGAGTTTAACATACACATTTACAATTAAACCAAGTCGACTTTCAAATAACTGTGTACCACTTCATGGGCAGTGTTGGTATGTTATAGCAAAGTATGCCTAATTTCTCCCTCTTATTCCTTACAAACAGCAATAGGAAACAATAAACACAGACTAACTTCTAGTCATATAAACATAAAACTTTACACTAAAGGTCTGTGTTTTCAATGCCCAGTGTATGATACATCACATCTGACTTTAAACAAAAGAATTATAAAGCATAACAAAAGGCAAGAAGAAAGCACTCTGGAGACTTAAAGCAGCATCAGAAGATAACTCAGATATGACAGGGATTTTTAAATTATCCAGCCAAGAATTTATATAACTATAATACATGAAAGGCTCTAATGGAAAAAGTGGACAAAAATGCAAGAACACATTGGTAATGTAAGCAGAGACATGAAAACTCTAGGAAGACTCAAAAGTAAATGCTAGAAATAAAAACAGTACAAAAAAATGAAGAATATCTTTGATAGGCTTATCAGTAGATTGCATATGGTTGACAAAAGAACTAGTGAGTTTAAAGATACATCACTAGAAACTTCCTAAAGTGAAATGCTAACATAAAATGGAAAAAAAGGAAACAATAGTCAAGAACCATGGGAAAATTAGAAAAGTTGGACCTTACATGTAATAAAAATAACAGAAGAAGAAAGAAAGGAGAAGAAGTGTTTGAAGTAATAATGGCTGAGAATTTTCCAACATAAAGTCGGATACCAAAACAGATTCAGGGAGTTCAGGGAACACTCAGAAAGATAAATAGAAAAAATATATACTTAGGTATATCATATGCAAACTATAGAAATCAAAAGACAATGAGAAAATCTTGAAAGAAGGCAAAGGAAAAAATACCTTTTTAATAGAGAAAAAGAAGTAAGAATTACAATGGTTATCTCTTCTGAAATCATGCCAGCAAAGAGAGAGTGGAATAAAATATTTAAAGTGGTGGAAGAAAAAAAATCACCATGGTCACAGAGAAAACTGGGCAAACTCAGCCATTCTCCTTCTCAGTGAAGGAAAAATAAAAGCTTTTTCAGATAAACAAAAACAGAGAATTTGTCTCCACATATCTGCATTACAGGATATGGGAAAACTAAATTTTTCAGAAAGAAGAAAAATTACATAAATCGGAAACTCAGCTATGCATAAAGAAGAGCATTAGAGAAGAAATAAACAAATAATGGGTGTGGGTTTTTCCTGTTCTGTTCTCATGATAATGAGTCTCACAAGATCTGATGGTTTTAAAAGAGGAGTTCCCCTGGACAAGTTCTCTGACTTTGACTGCTGCCATCCATGTAAGATATGAGTTGCTCCTCCTTGTCTTCCAACATGATTGTGAAGCTTTCCTAGCCACATGGAACTGTAAGTCCAATTAAACCTCTTTCTTTTGTAAATTGCCCAGTCCCGGGTATGTCTTTATCAGAAGTGTGAAAATGGTACTAATACAGTAAATTGATACCAATAGAGTGGGGTGCTCCTGAAAAGGTACTCAAAAATGTGGAAGCAACTTTGGAACTGGGTAACAGGCATATGTTGAAACAGTTTGGAGGACTTGAAGAAGACAGGAAAATGTGGCAAAGTCTGGAACTCCCTATAGACTTGTTGAATGACTTTGATCAAAATAGATGATAAAATCCAAGGTGAGGGGGCCTCAGATGGAAATAAGAAACTTATTGAGAACAGGAACAAAGATGACTCTTGTTATGTTTTAGCAAATAGACTGGTGGCATTTTGCCCCTGCCCTAGAGATTTGTGGAACCTTGAACTTGAAAGAGATGATTTAGGGTATCTGGTGGAAGAAATTTCTAAACAGCAAAGCATTCAAGATGTGACCTGGGTGCTGTTAAAGCTATTCAGTTTTATAAGGGAAGTAAATTTTTGGAAAATGTGCAGCCTGACAATGTGATAGGAGAAATTCAAGCCAGCTGCAGAAATTTGCATAAGTAATGAGAAGCCAAATGTTAATCCCCAAGAGAATGGGGAAAATGTCTCCAGGGCTTGTCATAAGCCTTCATGGCAGTCCCTCCCATCACAAGACTGGAGACCTAGGAGGAAAACATGGTTTCATGGACCAGGCCCAGGATAACCATGCTGTGTGCAGTCTAGGGACTTGGTGTCCTACATCTCAGCTGCTCCAGCTGTGACTAGAAGGGGCCAAGGTACAGCTTGGGCCATGGCTTCAGAAGGTGCAAGTCCCAAGCCTTGGCAGGTTTCATGTGGTGTTGAGCCTGCAGGTTCACAGAAGTCAAGAACTGGGGTTTGGGAAACTATGCCTAGATTTCAGAGGAGGTATGGAAACACCTGGATGTCCAGGCAAAAGTTTGCTGCATTGGTGGGGCCCTCATGGAGAATTTCTGCCAGGGCAGTGCAGAAGGGAATGTGAGGTTGTAGCCCCTACACAGAGTGCCTCCTGGGGCACTATCTAGTAGAGCTGTGAGAAGAGAGCCACTGTTCTCCAGACCCCAGAATGGTAGATCCACCAACAGCTGGCACTGGGGTTCTGGAAAAGCCACAGACACTCAATACCAGCCTCTGAAGCAGCCAGTGGGGTATACATTGTACCCTGCAAAGCCACAGGGGTGGAGTTGCCCAAGACCATGGGAACCCACCGCTTGCATCAGTGTGAACCGGATGTGAGACACAGAGTCAAAGGAGACCATTTAAAGCATTAAGATTTGACTGCTTGCTGGATTTTGAACTTGCATGGGGCCCCTTTGTTTTGGCCAGTTTTCTCCCATTTGGAATGACTGTATTTACTCAATCCCTGTACCTCCTCTGTATCTAGGAAGTAACTAACTTGCTTTTGATTTTATGGGTTCATAAGCGAAAGGGACTCGCTTTGTTTTGGATGAGACTTTGGGTTGTAGACTTTTCAGTTGACTGAAATAAGTTAAGACATTGGGAGTTGGTTGGGAAGGTATGATTGGTTTTGAAATGTGAGGACATGAAATTTGACAGGGGCCAGGGTGAAATGATATGGTTTGGCTGTTTCCCCACCCAAATCTCATCTTGACTTTCCATGTGTTGTCAAAGGGACCTGATAGGTGGTGACTGAATTATGGCGGTGGATATTTCCCATCCTGTTCTTTTGATAGTGAATGAGTCCCACAAGATCTGATGGTTTTAAAAAGGGGAGTTCCCTGTATAATCTCTCTTTGCCTGCTGTCATCCGTGTGAGATGTGTGTTGATCACTTATGATGATTTGACTTATACTTTTTTTTTTACTTTATGTTGGTGTGAAATCAATACTCATTCAGTAGAAACTACACTGAGTACCCATACAACCATTCTATTTCTCACTTTCAGTACAGTATTCAGTAAGTTACATGAGATATTAAACACTTTATTATAAAATAGGCTTTGTTTTAGATAATTTTTCCCAACTGTAGGCTAATGTGAATGTTCTGAGAATGTTTAAGTAAAGCTAGGGTAAACTGTCAGGTTTTATAGGTTAGGCACATTATGATATTTTCAGTTTATGATAGGTCTACTGGGTTTTAACCTTATTATAACTTCAGGAATATCTGTAGATTTGCTTCAGAGCAAGCCTTTGTTTCAGAAGACAGAACACTCTGGGTATATTTTTAAATGGGTACCTTTCTTTCTCCCCCTTCCATAGTACTTGGACATTTATCTCTAATCTTCCCATTGAGAACCTGGTGGGCTTCCCCTAGGAATTTTAACTCTCATGCTAGTCAGTACTCAGAATGCAGCAATTTTTCTATTACAGTTTTTAAAGTTCCTTCCAGTTTCTGGCTCCTCTGGCTTCTGCAGGTGGTAAGCTGTGATTCTTGGTGACCACCTATTTCTCTAGGTTTTGGGGCAACAGTCTATCCTGTGACCTTAGTTTCTGATAAATCTAAGACTAGTTGTTGACTTTTAGTTTTTCAGCTGTCTTCTTGTTATGAGAATAAAAGTGATGATTTCTAAGCTCTTCACACAGGGTAGAAATTAAAGATGCCAGTTTTTATACTTTTTAACTCCAGAGGTTTCTTTTTTTTTTCCACAATCTATTTCTTTATTGATATTCTCTACTCAATGAGTTACTGTTGTCACACTTTCCATTAATTTTTTTTTCCCATTTATTTATTTTATTGCATTTTAGGTTTTGGGGTACATGTGAAGAACATGCAAAATTGTTGCATAGGAACACACGTGGCAGTGTGATTTGCTGCCTTCCTCCCCAT
>NW_016107339.1:6638864-6685826 GCF_001604975.1 Cebus imitator | reverse complement strand
CGGCACAGCCGCACTGGCCGAAACAGCCGCGCTGGTGACCGTGGAGCACCTCTGCCCGGGAATTTCCTAGTCTGTGGGCAATAAAAACACGGCGTCCACTCACCCTGTGCGCTTTCACTGGGAGCTGCAATCCTGAGCTGTTCCTAAACGGCCATCTTGGATCACCCCCCCAGACTGCTTTTTTCTTGTGTATTGTACTTTCATGTTTCTTTGAAGTCTCATAAGTTTTTGTTGAAAACTGGGCATTTTAGATAATATAATAGAGAAAACCTCAATTTAATTTTTCCCAAGTGTTGTTTGTGTTTCTATTTTTATTGGCTAATGCCTTGTTTAGATTAATTCTGTGGAGTCTCTCTTTCTTCACAGTTTGTGACCTCTGATGTCTCTTCTCAGGTGTTTTTTATTATTACTTTTCTTATTAAGCCTGACTTCATAAGGGTTGCTCTTATGTCAGAATTTCTTAGTCTTTCAATAATGAGTCAGAGGCTGTGCTCACCCATCTTGAACAATTAAGGTTTCTGCCCTTGTTCATGAATCTGTGTGTGAGCTGGGGAGCACTTTTACATTTCATAGTTGAATAAGTGTTCCTGGTTTTTCCTTTCTGCTTGCAAAGGGCTCACCTTCATCCAGGGACAAGCAGATTGTTGTCTTCTTTTGTCTCCTGAGAGTGTGTGGTGTGTAGCTTTGCACATGTCTACTGCCTTCCAGACAATCAGAGATGTGTGGAAACCTATCAGGGCCTGCTCTAGCTGTCTGATTTCATGGGCCTTCCTGTTAAATTTATGCCTAGTCTGATTGTTGCTTGTCCCAACTAAAATCATGCCTCAGGATAACTAACATTGGCCCTTATTGTCACCTAAATTGCTGCTATTTTTGACCATGCCCCTGACTTTTTTCTGTGCCCTGCAAAATACCAAGTCAGCACTTACCCTTCCTATCTAAGAAACTGCTTGTTTCCATGGCTTGCCTCTTTCTAGTACATAGCTGAGTAAAAATGGAGAGGTGGGGAAATGGGATGGAGGACAGGAATAGTAGAACCCCAGGCTAAAATGTCACAAGAAGCTTTTATCTATGGTTCAGTAGTTTTTCTTGTGTAGATACAACTGAATTTATTTTATGCCTTAGTTCCATTTCTAGTGTCCTGAAATCTTTGTATTTGACAAATTCATCTAGTTTTATCATTGGTTTTTGGGCAGAGGATTTGTTGAGCTCCCCATTCCACCATTCCAGTTTCTGAGCAGATTGTGCATTATTCTTTCAGTTTCCCTAAAGCATAGTTTTTGCCTAGACTGTGTAGGAAACTTGAGAGGCTGAGTGAGTCTGTAATGGTGTTGAGAGGAATGGAAAAAAAAGCTGACCAAGAATATGTAAAAGAACTGGTTGATGCTATTTATGTCCCAGCTGACATTAGAGAACAGGAATTTATCAAGGTGTCATTTGTCACAATATTGAGATTATCTAGTACACCATTATCTAGACCAAAGTTGATGTCCAACATTCGAATTTTACATTGTGCTAAAGTTGACCTTTTACATTGTGCTAAAGTTAACCTTCATCTGGACAGTTTCTCAGAAGGTATTGGGGTAGGAGAGAACTAACAGTGCTGGTGAGAGCCTGGTTCAGGTAATTAGCCATACGGTCAAGACTTACAATGAAAGGAAGAGAAGCTATGACAAAACCGATAGCCTAGAGGAACATGAAGGAGTCAAAGGACTGGAAGTATTGATAAGTTTGAGGGAAAAAAAGGTATTTTAGTTGGAGTTATGAGTGAGTAGGAACTTTTTAGGAATTTGTGGTCAGATGTTGAGTTGGAATAGCTGTAGACCAGAAGCTGTAGAAGACCTAGTTATTTGCTACTAATCTCTCCTTCTACAACCTTCAGATGTGGGATAGTGAGGAGCACCTAGCTTCATGGACTGGAGGGAAGTTGTCAGTCAAATATCTATATTATTGGAAAAGAATAATAAACAGAATGGAGTCAAAAACTAGTATTTAATTAGCTGGGCTCTATTTCCAGTTTTCCTCTCACAAACTGGTACAATCAAAAACAAGCAAACAAAAAGCTTGTTCTTAATCCTCATGGAATTAACAGTCTAGTCTTCCTCTTTGAATATCAGGCAGGGTAGTATGGCCTAGTGTTCTCCTTGGCATCTAGTTCATATCTTTGATCCCAATGGCTCTTATTGCAATAAGCACCCTTTTGTAACAAACCATGAGAGTAAGATTTGGATAATGTTGAAATGATTAATCTTGTTAGCAATTTTGACCAGGTAGTCATTTATATACATATATTTGTGTATGTGTGTGTGAATATATATATGTGTGTGTGTGTATATATATATATATACACACATATATATATTTGTGTGTGTGTAGATATTATGTATTATATATGTATGTATACATATACAGTGGCTTCAGAAGCATAACCTGAAGGGGAGTATTTAGATCCTCAAAAAACTTTTTTAAGGTGGTTCACTTGGCATCCAAATCAGAAGTTGATACAGTCCATTAGATCCAATTGTTTATCATCAAGCCATTTTCCCCTACTCTTGTTTTTACCATTTAACAAGCTGCTGTGAAATGAACAGGTATAACTGTAGAACTAATAGGTCTTTTGTAACAACATATCCTTGGTGCTTAACTTATTTTCTTTTCTATTGCTGATACTTTTAGTTAAGGGTCTTTTCAAGAATACATGTGAAGCAAAGCTGAGAACAAATATGTGATTTTTTTTTCCTTTGCAAAAAAGTACTTGGTTTGTCATAGATGAACTTAATCAATGACATCATAATGTATTCAGGCTTTATGGGCTATGATTCCTTGTTTAAGCTTAAATTTACAAAAATCAAATATTACATGTTCTCACTTAAAAGTGGGAGCTAAACCATGGGTGCACTGAACATAATGATGAAAATTATAGACACTGGGTGAGGGTTAAAAAGTTACCTCTTGGATATAATGTTCATTATTTAGATAGTAGGTATACTAGAAGCTCAAGCCTTACCATTATAAAAAAAATATATATATACACATATATAAATATACATATATATAACATACATATATATAAATGTTTTAGATTCAAGGGGTATGTGTATAGGTTTGTTACATGTATATGTAAAAAATTAAAAAGAAAATTTAAAAATAAAAATATGTTTTATTGGCTTAATTTCTATGGAAACTTATTTAATAATGAATCATTAACAATCTCACTTTTGCTGGAAAAATTTCTAGACGAATAAATGCCTCTTGAAAAAGACTTACTCTGTCCCTCTGTCCTTCATGGTACCTGATGGTGTGGCTGACACCTAATCAGAAATAACTGATCATATAGGGCTAGCCTTTTTTTTGTTTGTTTTTAAAGAAAACAACAATGGATAGAGTAGTTTAATTTAAAAAGTACATTTTCTAAAATATGCATTTAAAAATAATTAACTTACCATTCTAACACTCATAAGCGTACACACACACACAGGTACACACCGAGATAAATCATAGGCTTTTTTAAAAGAATAATTTAAACTCTTATTTTACTTTGAATTAAGGCATATGCTTTCAACACTGTACCAAAAATGGAGATTTGAATGTGTACATACATTAAATGTCTATGTGTACACTTACGTTTGCAAGCTTAGAATTACATGAACCATCTCCTGCTACTCCAAAGTATGTTTTCTTATCTAAGAAACATCATTTCTTAGTTCATCATCATATGAAATTCTGGTGCCATATTGTTTTCCTTATAATCCCCAAATTTAAAGGTAACCTTTCTTCCTACTGTTAGAAATTCAAATGCACAAATAAGGGCACTACAAACTTATGTTTGTCATATATACTCTCTGTTTCCTAAGCTCCATGCCCTGATGCAGTCAGCCCCTTGGACTCTCCTCAGTGATCCTCTCCCTGGTGTCTCCCAAGCAATGGGTCCACTGAGCTGCTTTAGAAGTGCTGGCCCGAGGACTGGGGAAGGCAGTGTCAACATCTAGCTGTTGTTGCTATCTCCCCTCAGTTGCTCCCCAGAGTTTTTTCAATTAATATCTCAACTTTGTCTTTAGATCTTTGTGTTGCAATGTTTCCATCTTTGAATGGTTTACCAATTCTTCATGTAATTTTCATTTTGTTTCTTTCCAGCAATAAAATTCCTCCCTCTCCTTATAGAAGAAACTTCTCTACTTCTCATTTTCACCTTGAGAAATGTTACTGACTACCTATGTGTTTTTGCTGTTTGAGGAGAGCTTACTGTCATAGTTGTTATACTTTCTTTGCCTGATTGAATGCATTTAAAAATTCTATTTCATTCTATAAGAGTAACTGAGGGCACTAACAGGATCCAGAGAATGAAGATAATTTATCTTACTATATCTGGGCAATGAACAATTTAAATATTCATCAATCAATTATTTTATTCACAAGATTTGTCTTTCAGTGTCCACAGTGACTTCAGTAGAAAAATATTCAGTTAAAGATGGTGTGTCTTTGTACATTTTGTAGAGCTTTCAGATGGGACATTAGAGTTTATTCTCATCAACAAGGAAAGGCTCTTCAATATATTGCTAAGAATGTTGGGACTCAATTTGAGAGAATTGCATACAACCTGGTTCAAAGTACAACTAGAAAACATATAGTATACTATTTTCCTTCAATCAAGACCTTTTAGATTTGATTTGATCAATGGCTTTTAATTTTGAAATCATTTCTTGAATGAAACTATCGCCCTTAAAACTGGTGGATATGTGGCACCTTTAAAATATTGCTTCGTATTTCTTTGACAGTATGTTGAGGTTAGCATATATGTCCCTCTCCCTTGAGTCTGGAAAAATTTGTGACCACTTCAACCAATAGAGTATCACTGAGGCTGGACCATAAAAGGCCATGCAGTTTCTGCCCTGTTCTCTGGAATGCTTGTTCTTGAGGCTGAGCATAGCAGAGTGAAAAGACTGACTCTCTTGACACCAGTAGACTGTACAAGAGTCCAAGCTGCATAAGGAGACCATGTATAGGGATTGTAGCTAATAGACTCAGTGATTCCATCCACATCCATCTGAGTTACCCCCAGCTATGTTAGTCTTCTCGTCTGAGGCCCCAAGCATCATAGCACAGAGAAAAGCCATGTCTGATATGTGCTGTCTGAATTCCCAAGTCTCCCAGAAGCTGTGGCATAATAAAAAGGGTGTATTCTTTAAAAAAATCCATTTATTTTTTGAGTTATTAAATAACAATAGATGACCAGAACAAAATTATAAAAATAGTATTGAAGTTTCTTAGGCTGAAGTGAAGGAACCATGGAATTTTGAAAATTACCACCCTGAAGACTGCTTGTGATCTGTGACACCATGAGAAGAATACAGCCAATAGTATTGATTGGCCTTTTGCAATATAACCTATATAACTTGGAAACATATTCCAAATATTACAAAAGGTTGATTCTTAATACTAAATATTCCCTAGAATAGAGTATGGTCTTAGACCTTTGATGAGAAAAGTCAACGTTTGAAATTATTTCCTGTCATCTGAGGTTATGTTGGACAAAAGTCTGCATGGATGATTTGTGATGCCATGGAGGACCCCTCTTACTCCAATGGGACTTTTCAGTTTGTTATTAACTCTGTGTTCCAATATCAATAGGAGTCTTCTGTGAAATGTCTCTATGAATTCATTCACATTCAGAAAAAATGATAGTCTTTACTTATAGCTTCTGCTTAGATTCTGATATTTGGAATAGTTCAGTGACATTTTCATAGTAAAATGACATGAGGACAATAAAATATAGAAGCAGAAAGAGTTTAAATGCATTTCATTTCCATGTATGACACCAGCATGTCACACCAGAGGAGGGTAAGTCAATTAATTAATATCAAGAAAAGTAAAACTAGACAGTACCTGAAGCAAAGGGAAACTGGGACCCCCAAACTCTGCATTTGCTTTTGTTTCCTTCTTTGTATAACCTAAAATCTCCCTTATCGATTTTTGTGACAGAAAATATCATTGCTGAAAGTCTGAAAAAGGACCAACAATATACCTTTTCACTCTATTTATGTTTCATTTACCTAACAGAACAAGGCACATTTTGAAAATGGAGAAGAAACAAGTAGTGGTGGTGATCTGATGGGTAAAAATATATTGGACCAAATATGTTACTTTGGTACAGAAACTTCACTTATGTTAAAATTGTCTCTTTAATTTTGTGTTTTATGATTCCGATAGTATTTGAAGTTAGTGCTTCCTCAAATTTTAGGAGTAATTTTTGGATCACGCAAAATGTAGATTCGGATCCATTAGGTAGGGGATTTATATTCAGTGGTGTCTTAGATTCTGCATTTCTAATGAACCTAAAATGACACCCAGGACTACACTTAAATTACAAGGGTCTCAATGACTAGTAGGTGGACCTGGCAGGCAGGTGGGGCATCCTAGCCTTAACCCAGCCTTTTGTAAAAACAATACAGTTCCTTTATTTTAATTTTTACTTTTGTTTTCAAATAATTTTTCATTATTTTAATTTGTTTTATAATTTCAATTTTTATTTTAGATTCAGGAGGTATATGTGTAGGTTCATTACCTGGGTATTTTGCGTGATGCTGAGGTTTAGGGTATGACTGAACCCATTAACCAGGTACTTACCATAGTACCCAATAGTTAGTTTTGCAATGTTTCCTCTCTCCCTCCCTCCCACTTCTGATAGTTCCCAATGTCTGTTGTTGCCATCTTTATGCCCATAAGTATTCATCATTTAGCTCCCAATTATAAGCGAGAACAAGCTGTATTTGGTTTTCTGTTCCTGCTTTAATTGACTTAATGACCTCCAGCTTCATCCATGTTACTGAAAAGGACATGATTTTTTTTTTTTTTGGTGGTTGCATAATATTCTATAGTGTATGTGTACCACATTTTGTTTATCCAATCCACCATTGATGGCACCTAGGTTGATTCCATGCCTTTGCTATTGTGAATAGTGCTACAAGGAATGTATGAGTGCCTATGTCTTTTTGGTAGAATAATTTATATTCCTTTGTGTATATACTCAGTAGTGGGATTGCTGGGCCTAAAATTAGTTCTGTTTTAAGCTCTTTGAGAAATATTGAAATGGCTTTCCACAGTGGCTGAATTAATTTATATTTCCACCAACGGTGTATAATTGTTTGCTTCTTTCCACAGCCTCACCAGTATCTGTTGTTTTTGACATTTTAAGAATAGCCATTCTCAGTGGTATGAGATGGTATCTCATTGTGGTTTTGATTTGCGTTTTTCTGATGATTAGTGATAATTAATATTTTTTCATACGTTTGTCGGCACGTGTATGCCTTCTTTTGAGACATGTCCATTTATGTCTTTTGCCCATTTTTTAATGGGGTTATTTGTTTTTTGCTTCTTGAATTAAGTTCTTTATAGATACTGGTTATTAGATCTCTGTCAGATGCATAGTTTGTGAATATTTTCTCCCATTCTGTAGGTTGTCTGTTTACCCTATCAATAGTTTCTTTGGCTGTGCAGAAGCTCTTTAATTAGGACCCACTTGTCAATTTTTGTGTTTGTTGCAATTGCTGTTGAGGATGTAGTCATAAATTCTTTCCCAACGCCATCCTCTAGATAGTGTTTCCTAGGTTTTCTTCTAGGATGCTTTTAGTTTGAGGTCTTACATTTAAAACTTTAATTCATCTTGAGTTAATTTTTGTATCTGGTGAAAATTATCCCTATCAAACTATATTACTTTTCACAGAATTAGAAAAAAAATTCTAAAATTCATATGGAGCCAAAAAAGTGACCAAATTGCCAGAGCAATCCTAAGCCAAAAACAAACAACAAAAAACCAANAACCAAAAAATGAAAAAAAAAAAAAACCCCAAAAAACAAAGCTGGAAGCATCATATTACCCAGCTTCAGGCTATACCGTAAGGCTATAGAAACAAAAACAGCATGGTACTGGTATAAAAACAGACACATAGACCAATGGAACAGAATAGAATAAACAGAAATAAAGCCACACATTTACAGTCATCTGTTTGTTGACAGAATTGACAAAAATAATGGGGAAAATACACCCTATTCAGTAAATGGAGGCATACAATTTTAGTATAAATATAATACTTGTAATAGCATTTTAAGTAATCAATCAGCGATTACTCAAACTTAGTCATCACCA
The DNA here is from genome assembly GCF_001604975.1 of Cebus imitator. NCBI lineage: Eukaryota > Metazoa > Chordata > Mammalia > Primates > Cebidae > Cebus > Cebus imitator. The sequence goes on along the minus strand of NW_016107339.1, from coordinate 6,677,683 downwards.
TCCCTAAGTGCTTTTTCAGCTTTCCCTAATGGATCTACATAGGAAAATAAAATTTCTCCTGAAAATGTGTGTGTTAATATAGCTCACATGGATACCTATTATTTTATTTTGTACAAAAATTCAAGGTAGTAGCTCTATGCTGGCATAATCTGAAAGTTTTCATGTGACCCTTCTTCAGCTGCATACCCTAGAATCAAGGGGTATTCTTTCCAGGAAATTAAAACATTGGTTATATTTATTAACAATTAATCATATTTTAGATGTGAAGCCATTGATTTAAAAGTTCAATGCACACATAGGTTTTGAATTTTATTCTCAAAGAAAATTTGAGGTGGCAGGTATAATCCTTGGATTGATTATCAAAGAAATACCCAATCAAACATTCCACTATAGTAAAATTATTAGCATACATAAAGGTTTATATGTCATAGAAATAGGATACTAAACCAGTGTATTTTTTTCTCTTAATAAAGATGAGTTACAGTTTGACAATTTTATTGATGAAATATGAATGTGTAGCATTTGAAAAACAGTTAATTTCACAGAGGTTTATTTTTTCTGAAATATAATAAATGATATAAGATTTTTTATGATCTAGTTTTCAGAAAGGTTAGAATTCATGATAGGAAAATAGTGTTTTTTGTTTCTTGTTTTTCATGAATCTACACATACATGCACTGTAACATGCATGTGATCTTTGTAACAGGAGGTGGGAAAGAACATTGAAAAAAATTAAATGTTTGAATTGTCTGCAGTGTTGAGCAACAAATGAGTTCCACAGCTAACTTGCCTTCTGAAATAATTTCATGTAATTTAACAAGTCTCTAATTAGTAGTTACAGATGTTTTTGATGTCTTTGAACTCTCTTTCAGAGACACAGTTACAGCCCATTAATAGCATACCTGTCGTTGGAAATATTTTAGATAGTTATCTGTGTAGTGTGACAAGTTGGGGAAAGGGATAAATTGGTTTAAGAACTGATGCTGCGTTACATCTCCAGCTGTGACTAAGATGCTAATCTCACACTTTTTTACAGAAAAGAGAATGAAAGTCATAGGGTTCACAATAGTCTACCACACAGAACATTGATGGCCACAGAATCATCACCGGTGGATGTCTGCCCTGACATTGCCACAGCAGCAGGTAGCAGGGGGATTAATGAGATAATGTACATAAGTGGCTTTGATCTCTTTGGAGGAAGTGGCTGTGCAAATCTAAAGCTTTATATTATTGCTATGACTTTTCCTCTACCCTCTGATCTTTCCATATTATATAGGCTTGTCAATTACCCACCTGTGCCCTGTTGATACCACCATGATTTTATTTCTCATTTTTAAAGTTTATGCTTTTAATTGAGAGACATTGATGTTTCAAGATTCACCCTGGCAGATTAATACCCAGCAAGAGAGACCTGCTGTCAATGGACATTGTGAATTATGTATTTAAAATTACCTTTGATGGCAAGAATGCCAAATTATGCACTTCACTAAAACCATTTTGTGCTGCTTTGAAAGCTATGTGATTGAAAACTGCAGATATTTAATATCATCTTTTACTGTGTTTATTTGGCAAGTGAAATCTTAAATCACTAATAGTTCTTGGAAATTCATCTTCTGATGCCATTTAGAAAACATTAAGAGAAAAATTTTAAAAAATAAGACTTAGTATCTCTGAAGTTTAACTTCTAGAAAAAGCCTTTCAAGTCAGATTCTGTTTTTTAATAATCCTTTAGGATGCAGAGCATTCTAACATTATAGCATGAATAGGTTACAGAATCAAGAAGTGTGAGGCATTAATCAGGATCATTTTCCTCCCTCAGGCATACATTTCAGGGAGAAGGCATATATAGAAGATGAATCAAATTGTGCGTTCTAAGTGGAACACATAATATTGTTCTTTTTGGGGTCTTCAATTACTTCCAGAAGGAAAACTTGCCACTATTGAGTTTCTTCTTTGAATGGTTCATCAGGTGATGGTCTGAAGAATGCAGTAGTAATTTCTTAGTTTAAAAATAAAATATAGATTATTCACACTTTTAGATGCAGATGTGGCAGGCATAACTCCCACAGTTTTCTGCCCTCCTGGAAAAGTGATAGAGACAGAGAAGGAACAAAGAATAAATATCTGGAATTGTGAGATACAGATTCAAGAAACGTTTACAAAATGTGAAGTGTCCAGAATTCTATTATTCCACATATATTTCCCTTTTGAATACTCTTGATATCTCTGAGGGAGAGTTGTTCTGTCATATCGATGAGAAAACAGAAGCCAACATAAGTGACTTATATCCATACACTAGTAAATGTTGGGGCTTTGATTCAAATTCTCAGATCTTCTGACTTAGAAATCTGGGGTATTTTATATTATAATGTGCCATTAGGAAAAATAATATTTAACTTTGTGTTATGGCTGTCTACTGCTGCTTAACCACCTCCAAACTTAGGGGTTTAAAACAACTTAGGTTGTTTTGCTCACAAATCTGAAACTTGAGCAGAGTTAGCTTGGTAGGAAGAACTTGCCTCTGTTACACTCAGTATTGGTTGGGCTGCAATAGTCAGAACCCTCCTTCACTCACATGTCCGGTGGTGATGCTGGCCACGGGCTGACATCTCAGTTGGGGCTATCACCTGCAACACCTACACATAGTCTCTCTAAGGCTATGACTTTCAAGAGTCAGTGGGACACGGACACACACACACACACACACACACACACACACACACACACCCCAATGACAGGGGATCCAGCTGGAAGTTACATCACTGCATCTTTTAAACTAGCCTTGAAAGTTATACAGAGTTTACTTGTATCACATTGTTGTTACTGGAACCAAGTCACCATGACTGTATCACATTCAAGGAGAAAGGAATTAGACTCAGCCTTTTGATGGGTGTAATATCAAATAATTTGCAGATTGTAGATGTATAAAACCATCACAGATTTCCTGACAACAGTAAATTTTCATAAGTTTGATGAGCAAATATATGTGATAAGCAAATAGGTGCCCTGTCCCAGCTGATCTGTGTTGCATTTCTGCTCACAGGGAGCAAGGCTAAAAACCAAAGGATAATGTGACTCTGGTAGCCCCTGAATCCTCATGGTGACCTCCCCAAAATAGCTACAAGGTCACTTGGTGGAAATGCAGGCCAGCCTGTAGGTGCAGCATAAGGTATAATTTTTCCATATTTAGACACGTGGTATGTGGGTCTCCATTTATACCTGTGCCTTGGGCTCCACAAATGTTAGGTGTGGTCCTGTTTATAAAACAAATGCTCATCTGAGAAGAGGCAGATGGGTCCACTGTGAGATCATGGTCTAGCCATAGAAGTTATGGTTTATGATCAACTCAGTTGTAAGGATTTGAGTCCTGCTGCGATGTCTTTAGAATTTGTTATAAATAATTGGTATGTTAAACTCTCTGTAGCTCTTAATACAATATAAGTAATTCTTAATTACTACCTTTAAATATGTATTTCCAAGATAAATAACCCTTCCAGATATTTCTATACTCTGATACTTTGGATTCTATCTACAGTGACTATTTTAAAGCCTGAAGTGGGAGAAACCAGACATTGCAGAAAAGTGCCTCAAAAAGGCACAACAGTATTTTAATGTCTAGATATTGTGTACGTTATCATAATACAAATCCTAACAGGTGTTTTTTCTAATGCTTTGATAGAGGTCTACAATATTGCTTCTGATTGATTATGTAGAAGTAGTTTCCATATCACAGTTTCATGTAATGAGTCTCAATGAAATGCCAAGTCCATGATAACAAAACAGAACAAAATGAAAATAGTTTTTAAGGAAATGATTTAAGAGGCATAATTTCCAGAGAGTCTGAATGAATAGCTTCAAGAAAATATTTCTCTGAAGTCTTGTGTGTTATCTTAAAGTTCTGAATATATTCTATCCAATACTAGATATAGATGTATGTTAATATATATGTATGTATGCTGATATATCAATACATCAACCACCATTCCAAATATATGATAATAATAAACAATACAATAAAGTATTGGTTCAGGAGCTAGACTTTCAGAGGTAAACCCTTCCTTTGCCATCTACTACTACAACCTTGCAAAAGTTACAAAAGCACTCTTGGCTCCAGTTTTCTTATCTTTGAAATAATTATACCTACCTCACAGGAGTTTAATAAAAGCATTAAATGAATTAATACACCTAAAATTCTTTAACCTTGCCTACACAAATACTATGTGTTCAATAAATTGAATAAAATATTATATGCTCAATTCTATAGCTCAATAAATATTATGTGTTGTTCTAGTTATGTACTACTTTGTAACAAGGCACTCTGAAATTCTATGACTTAGCACGGGAGTCACCATTTTGTTCTCTCTCCTGCTTTTTGTGGGTCAGGAGTTTTGGAAGGGCTTGACTGGATGATTCTGGTTTGAGGAGCTATAGCTGGAACAGTGAGGGGCTGGAGTAGCAAGGTGATGACTGGATATTTTTCAATATGACATTTCTGCGCTTCTCATTTGTTCTCATGTGTGGACCATTTTGGACTTCCTCACAGCATTGCTGCTTCAGGGACATTATCTTGTATGTGTAGAGGCTCAGGGTTCAAATTGTGATTGTCTAGAAGCCAGGCAGAACCTTGCCTCAGAAGTCATGCAGCATCTCTTCTACCATACCGTATTTCTTGGACCAGTCACAAAAATCCAGACAGTTTCAAGGGGAGGGAATATAGATCTCATCTTTTAATGGAGTTGTATTGTAAGGGGATTATGTGAGTTAGGAGATATTATTTAGACCATCTTAGGAGATAGAATCTGCTATAGTTGTTACTATTGTCAGTTGCTTCTTGATACTGTCAAATACACCAAAAGGATATGTACCAATAATTGAAGAAACATAGTGCTAAATATATTGCTCTCATGAAATGACCTGTCTCAATCAGGCCCATTGCCTGATACTAAAGAGCGTTCAATTCCATGGAATTCTCTTACAAATACAGATATTCTATATCGTTGGTTGAAAGAAGGTACATATGCGGTTGATACCAGATAGATACAAGGATATCCTACTTTGTATTTTGTTAAAGAAATGAAAAAGTCTAATTTCATCCATTGCCTAAATAGAGAATGCTTTTCTTCTTAAGATTGTGCACTGGGAACACCTCATGGCATTGTATTTATCTTTAGGGATTCAAAGAAGACAATGGGCATTTTCTTCTATAATTAAAGAACCAAAAATTACCCTTCTTTAAATATGTCTGGCATTCAAGAAACCTGGCTGTTTTGATCCAAGAAATTCCTCTATGGGGCTATTAGTGTTTCCAAAGTTGACTCAAAATCTGATAACAAAGAGATGTCTAAGGAGAAAAGTTTTTATACATGTTCATGTTTATCACATTCTCCCCTTCCTAAGCTTGAGACTATGTTACATTTTTGAGACAGCAAAGCATTATTAGTGTCCTCACAATCTTTGTTTGCAATAAGTTGATGACGTAAACATCCAAGCTTTATCTTCCCATCACCATTTTCTCTTATTTGAAGACTATTGCAAAATAATTGAAACATAAAGATGAAAAACAAGTATTCATGCAATGAAAATGCCTCAGAATCAAAGATATAAAAAACTTCTCTGTAGGAAAGATTGTCTGCATTTCCAAAACTCTTGTTATATGGTATACTTAAAGAAGGGAAGTGGTTGGTGTCACATTCTTGATTCTAGCAGAGATAAGCTTCTAAGTGTAGACTTGGCAAAAAGAAAGCACAGGTGTGAAAAAATAATGTCCCTATAGTCTCTTATGGAATATTTGTTCCTTCAAAAATAAACTCTATGAGTTGCAAAATAACATGTACAGCCTAATTCAAATATCCAAATATGGAAAACTATGTACATACGCAAACACACAGACATTTCATAGACAAAAACCTGGATGGCTAAAACACATCAAAAACTAGAATGTCCTCAGTAGTTGTCTAGTTGTCTCTGGAAAGGGGAGTGACTTGGAGCTGTGGAGGAAGCATGAACGGGAAATTTTTAGTTTTTTTTTTTTTTTTTTACTTTAGGTTCTGGGGTACATGTGTAGATCATGTAAGATTGCTGCATAGGTGTATACTATATCTGGCATTTCTCCCCATGTTATCCCTCCCCACCCTTCCAACCCCCCGCTGTACCTCCACTAGACCTCTTCAACTGCCCCCAGTGTGTGATGCTCCTCTCCTTGAGTCCACGTGTTCTTATTGTTCAACACTCGCCTATGAGTGAGAACATGCAGTGTTTGGTTTTCCGTTCTTGTGTCAGTTTGCTGAGAATGATGGTTTCCAAATTCATCCAAGTCCCTACAAAAGACACGAACCTCATCATTTTTTATAACTGCATAGTATTCCATGGTGTATATGTGCCACATTTTCTTTGTCCAGTCTATCATTGATGGGCATTTGGATTGGTTCCAAGTCTTTGCTATTGTAAACAGTGCTGCAATGAACATATGTGTGCATGTGTCTTTATAGTAGAATGATTTATAGTTTTGGGGGTATATACCCAGTAATGGGATTGCTGGGTCAAATGGAATTTCTATTACCAGATCCTTGAGAAATCACCACACTGTCTTCCACAATGATCAAACTAATTTACACTCCCACCAACTGTGTAAGAGTGTTTCTTATTTCTCCACATCCTCTCCAGCATCTGTCATATCCAGATTTTTTAATGATCACCATTCTAACTGGTATGAGATGGTATCTCAATGTGGTTTTGATTTGCATTTCTCTAATGACCAGCGATGATGATCATTTTTTCATATGTTCGTTGGCCTCATATATGTCTTCTTTTGCAAAGTGTCTGTTCACATCCTTTGCCCACTTTTGAATGGGTTTGAATACTACTAAAGTTCTTTGTAGATTCTGGATATTAGCCCTTTGTCAGATGAGTAGACTGCAAAAATTTTATTCCCATTCTGCTTGTTGCCAGTTCACTCTAATGATTGTTTCTTTTGCTGTACAGAAGCTCTGATTTTTAATTAGATACCATTTGTCTATCTTGGCTTTTGTTGCCATTGCTTTTTGTGTTTTAGTCGTGAAGTCTTTGCCTATGCCTATGTCCTGGATGGTTTTGCCAATGTTTTGTTCTAGTATTTTTATGGTGTTAGGTTTTATGTTTAAATCTTTAATCCATCTGGAGTTAATTTTACTGTAAGGTGACAGGCAGGGGTCCAGTTTCTACTTTCTGCACATTGCTAGCCAGTTTTCCCAGCACCATTTGTTAAACATGGAGTCCTTTCCCCATTGCTCATTTTTGTGAGGTTTGTCAAAGATAAGATGGTTGTAGATGTGTTGTGTTGCTTCTGAGGCCTCTGTTCTGTTCCATTGGTCTATATCTCTGTTTTGGTACCAGTACCATGCTGTTTTGATTACTGTAGCCTTGTAGTATAGTTTGAAGTCAGGTAGTATGATGCCTCCAGCTTTTTTCTTTTTTCTTAGGATTGTCTTGGCTATGCGGACTCTCTTGGTTCCATGTGAAGTTTAAGGTGGTGTTTTCCAGTTCTGTGAAGAAGGTCATTGGTAGCTTGATGGGGATAGTGTTGAATCTATAAATTACTTTGGACAGTATGGCCATTTTCACAATATTGATTCTTCCTAACCATGAGCATGGAATGTTTTTCTATCCATTTGTGTCCTCTCTTATTTCCTTGAGGAGTGGTTTGTGGTTCTCCTTGAAGAGGTCCTTTACATCCTTTGTTAGTTGTATTCCTAGGTATTTTATTCTCTTTGTCACAATTGTGAATGGGAGTTCACTCTTGATTTGACTCTCTGTTTGTCTGTTATTGGTATATAGGAATACTTGTGATTTCTGCACATTGATTTTGTATCCTGAGACTGCTGAAGTTGCTTATCAGTTTGAGAAGATTTTGGGCTGAGATGATGGGGTCTTCTAAATACACAATCATGTCATCTGCAAATAGAGACAATTTGACTTCCTCCTTTCCTAATTTAATACCCTTTATTTCTTTTCCTTGCCTGATTGCTCTGGCTAGAACTTCCAATACTATATTGAATAGGAGTGGTGAGAGAGGGCATCCTTGTCTAGTGCCAGATTTCAAAGGGAGTTATTCCAGCTTTTGCCCATTAAGTATGATATTGGCTGTAGGTTTGTCATAAATAGCTTTTATCATTTTATGATATGTTCCATCAATACCTAGTTTATTGAGAGTTTTTGGCATGAAGGGCTGTTCAATTTTGTTGAAGGTCTTCTCTGCATCTGTTGAGATAATCATGCGGTTTTTGTCTTCGGTTCTGCTTATGTGGTGGATTACATTTATAGACTTGCGTATGTTGAACTAGCCTTGCATCCCTAAGAGGAAGCCTACTTGATTGTGATGGATAAGCTTTTTGATGTGCTGTTGCAGTCGGTTTGCCAGTATTTTATTGAATATTTTTGTGTTGATGTTCATCATGAATAGTAGCCTGAAGTTTTCTTTTTTAGTTGAGTCTCTGCCTGGTGTTGGTATCAGGATGATGTTGGTCTCATAAAATGAGTTAGGGAAGACTCCCTCTTTTTGTATTGTTTCATATAGTTTCAGAAGGAATGAAAGCAGTTCCTCTTTGTACATCTGGTAGAATTCGGCTGTGAACCCGTCGGGACCTGGACTTTCTTTGGGTGGCAGGCTATTGATTGCTGCCTCTACTTCAGCCTTTGTTATTGGTCTATTCAGGGTTTCAACTTCCTCCTGGTTTAGTCTTGGTAGAGTACAATTGTCCAGGAATTTATCCATTTCTTCCTGGTTTACTGGTTTATGTGAGTAGAGCTGTTTGTAGTAATCTCAGATGGTAGTTTGTTTTTCTGTGGGATCAGTGGTGATGTCCCCTTTATCTTTTTTTATTGTATCTATTTGATTCTTCTCCCTTTTCTTTTTTATTAGTCTGGCCAGCGGTCTGTTTTGTCAATCTTTTCAAAAAAGCCACCTCCCGGATTTATTGATTTTTTTGAAGGGTTTTTCTGTGTCTTTATCTCCTTCAGTTTGGCTCTGATCTTAGTTATTTCTTGTCTTCTGCTAGCTTTTGAGTTTTTTTGATCTTCTTCCTCTAGTTCTTTCAATTTTGATGATAGCGTGTCAATTTTAGATCTTTCCATGTTTCTCATGTGGGTGTTTATTGCTATAAATTTCCCTCTTGACACTGCTTTAAAGGTGTCCCAGAGATTCTGGTAAGTAGTGTCTTCATTCTCATTGGTTTCAAAGAACATCTTTATTTCTGCCCTCATTTCATTGTTTATCCAGTCTACACTCAGAAGCAAGTTGTTCAGTTTCCAAATGGTTGTGCAGATTTGAGTGTGTTTCTTAATCCTGAGTTCTAATCTGATTGTGCTGTGGTCTGATAGACTGTTTGTTATGATTTCTGTTCTGTTGCATTTGCTGAGGAGTGATTTGCTTCCAATGATGTGCTTGATTTTAGAGACAGTGCGATGTAGTGCTGACTCTAAAATGTACATTCTGTGGATTTGGGGTAGAGCATTCTGTATATGTCTATTAGGTCCACTTGGTCCAGCTCTGTATTCAAGTTCAGGATGTCTCCGTTAATTTTCTGTCTCACTGATCTAACATTGACAGTGGAGTGTTGAAGTCTCCCACTATTATTGTGTGGGAGTCTAAATCTCATTTTAGGTCATTAAGAACTTGCTTTATGTATCTGGGTGCTCCTGTGTTGGGTGCATATATATTTAGGATAGTTAGCTCTTCTTGTTGGATTGATCGTTTTACCATTATGTAATGCCCTTCTTTGTCTCTTTTGATCTTTGTTGGTTTGAAGTTGGTTTTATCAGAGACTAGGATTGCAACCCCTGCTTTTTTTTGTTCTCCATTTGCTTGGTAAATCTTCTTCCATCCCTTTATTTTGAGTCTGTGAATCTCTTTGTATGTAAGATGGGTTTCCTGAATAGAGCACACTGATGGGTCTTGACTTTTTATCCAGTTTGCCAGTCTGTGTCTTTTAATTTGGGCATTTAGGCTGTTTACATTAGTGTTAATATTCTTATGTGTGCATTTGATCCTGCCATTTTGTTACTGGCCAGTTTTCTTGACTCATTTTCTTCATTGCTTTTTTGGTCTTTGCCGTTTGGTGTGCTTTTGTAGTGGCTGGTACTTGTTCCTTTCCATGCTTGGTGTTTCTTTCAGGAGCTCTTATAGGGCAGGTATGGTGGTGACGAAATCTCTCAGTAATTGCTTGTCCATAAAGGATTTTGTTTCTCCTTATGAAGCTTAGTGTGGCTGGATATGAGATTCTGGGTTGAAAGTTCTTTCCTTAAGGATGTTGAATATTGGCCCCCGCTCTCTTCTGGCTTGTAGGGTTTCTGCCAAGAGATCTGCTGTGAGCCTGATTGGCTTCCCACTGTGGGTGACCTGGCCTTTCTCTCTGGCTGCCCTTAGCATTTTTTCCTTCATTTCAACCCTGGTGAATCTGATGATTATGTGCCTTGGGGTTGCTCTTCTTGAGGAATATCTTTGTGGAGTTCTCTGTATTTCTTGGATTTGAATGTTGGACTACCTTGCTAGACTTGGTAAGCTTTCCTGGATAATATCCTGGAGCATGCCTTCCAGCTTGGTTTCATTCTCCTCATCATATTCAAGTACACTGATCAAGCATAGATTAGGTCTTTTCACATAATCCCATATTTCTTGGAGGCTTTGTTCATTTCTTTTCACTCTTTTTTCTCTTGTCTTGCTTTCTCTTTTTATTTCATTGAGTTGATCTTCAATCTCTGGTATTCNTTCTTCTGCTTGATTGATTTGGCTATTAAAACTTGTGTTTGCTTCACATAGTTCTTGTGCTGTGTTTTTCAGTTCCATCAAGTCATTAATGTTCTTCTCTAAGCTGGTTATTCTAGTCAGCATTTTGTCTAACCTTTTTTCAAGGTTTTTGGTTTCTTTGCATTGAGTCAGAACGTGTTCCTTTAGCTCAGAAAAGTTTGTTATTATCCACCTTCTGAATCCTGTTTCTGTCAATTCGTCCCATTCCTTCTTGACCATGTTGTGTTCCTGCGTTTTTGAGGTGTTGTGATCCCTTGAAGGAGAAGAGATGTTCTGGTCTTTGATGGTTTTATCTTTTTTTGCACTGTTTTTTCCCCATCTTTGTGGATTTACCTGGCTGTGATCTCAAGGATCTGCTTGATGAGGTTGCTTTGTCTGCCTGTCAAAGTGCTACTGGGTTTCTAGGGACTCCTTCAGGTTGCTAGGTAAGCTTCCTTTGTCTTTTTTGTTTACACTGGAGATTAGGCCCGCCTTTTCCACTGACGTGGAGGCAGTGCTGAGTGGTCAAGAATGCTGTCCTGTCCGTCCCATTGCTATGTAGGCTTCCTGTGTTTTTTGTTAAAACATGAAGCCTAGTCCCACCCCTTTCATGGTGGGTTATGTCTTTCCTCCACAGGGCTGGATCACTCAGGGTTCAGCTCAGACTGTGGCACTGGCTGTGTAACCCGCTAAAGTCAGTGCTTCAGCCCTCTGGGGTTTGTTGGGGAGAATAGGGACCTGCCCAGCCAAACAGCCTTTCTCTCCTCTTTCAGCTCCCTCTCTCCGATCATGGGGCAGGGATCCAACCAGCTGCTCCCGCTTTCAGCTCCCTCTCTCTTTGGGCATGGGTGGGGGCAATAGCTTGGTCCACAGGCTCTCCTGGCCGGTTTATGCGTTTGCTTAGATGTGATCACCAATCTGGGACACCGTCCTGGATTATTATTCAACTCTGTGCTTGTAATTCCTGGCACTTGACTGGCAAAGATCCCCTGTTCTGTGTATTTCTGAGGCTTTGGGGGAAGCTCTGGGTCTGGATCTGAGTGCCAGAGGGGGATCCTCTGACTCACTGGTCAGGTGCACTTTCTGGGTGAAGCAGCACCCCTCCCCGCCTCAGTCTGCCTTGCCTGGGCTTTGCTCACCATCTGACCAGACCTGTTGAAATGCACCTGGTACCTCGGATGGAACTAGGAGATCTCTGGATTTCTGCATCTCTCTCACTGGGTGTCGTGCACCGGAGTTGTGTCTATTCAGCCATCTTGACTGCCTCCCAAAGTTTCAGTTTTTACTCATTTCTATGTGAGTTGACCTTTATTTTAGCAAAAATATACTATTTGTATTTTTTTGTGTAGAAATTGGGGCCTATTGGTTACTAGGTAAAGATGCTTATGGGATTTACTTTATAGGAGAACATATTACTATTCTGGAATTTCAAAGCTGAAAACACAGTAGAGAAAATATGATGTCTAGAGTATCTCTTACTGTAAACTGTTTACTTCTTTACTAAAAACCACAATGTATCTGTTACCTCTTATTGTGTGACAATCATTCCTCCATATCCCTCTTTCTGGCAAAGCCCATTACAACTTAGTAATTTAAAATAACAGTTCATTATTTATTGTGATTCTGTGGTTAACTGGACAGTTCTCCACATGCTATCAGCTGGGATCACTCATGTGGCTAGGCTGGAAAGAAGGCTTTCTCGGTAAGGCCTGGGGACTTGGAGCTGGCAGTTGGCTGGTGTACCCTGAATCTTTTCCATGTGGCCTCTTCCTCCACAGGGCATGTCATCCTCCAGGGTTCCTTCAAGTGGTCCCTGTCTTCAGCAGAGACTGGTCTTTCATACAGCAGAAACACTGGATTTCATGAAACTAAAATTAAAAATTTTAAAAATTGGGCTTTTAAAGGTTAGGCTTGAAGTGGTATAAGGACACTTCTACTGCTTTATATTTATTGGTCAAAACAACTCACAGGATCTTGCAGGTTCAAGGCGAAGGAGAAATAAACTACTTCTTGAAAGGAGGGGTGGCATGTTTAAACAAACTTTTGGCGACCATCTTTGGAATGGTTACCTGGTGTAATGCCTATGTGACAGAACTGAATTTCTACCCTACCCTAACTCTGTTTATCTTTAAGAAACAAGATGCCTGTGATAAAAAGCTCCCTTTGTAACCAGACCAGCTGAGACTGGTTAGAACCAAGATAGCCAACCTAATGACCTCAGAAACACCTCCACCTTCATTATAATCTCATTTTCATGCTAAATGACACTCCCACCAGCACCATGACAGTTGACAATCAACATGACTACAACCAGAAGAAACTGTAAAAAAACAAAAAGGAAGGCAGCAGTCTAGTTCTAAGAAATTTACTATTCTACCACTCCCACCCCTGCTTTTAATATCCAAGCCCTTTACTACAGAAACCCTATATTTTAATCTCCTCACTAGTTGAGAAGCTGATTTATGAGCCATGCTCCCACTTCTCAGTTCCATGGCCATTGAATGAATCCTGCACTGCTGGTCACTCACTTTTAGTTTTGTGTATTGGCTTCATGACACCAAACAGGGGGAAGACCCCATCTTTTGGGAGACTGGCTTTGTTGTTAACAGAACCATCTGTCATATGCATAGCATCATTGCCTTACAGGAGCAGTCTTTACTATGAACCTGTTGAGAATATTTGTGGTATAAAACTATATATTAAGGTAATGCTAGCTGCCACAACAACTCAGAACTGAATCTCAGATTCTTAATGCAGTAAGTTTATTTCTTGTTTACATGATAGTCCAGGTGGTCGAGGTCAGGCAGCTCTTATTCAGTTGGCAATTCAGTGAACCCATCCTCCCTTTGTACGACCACTCTTTCATCTTCAACAACATATGTTTTTCACATTTCCTATGCTTGTCAGCAGTGATCATAAAAGAATAAGGAGTCTCAGGAGGGAGGTTCTTATAAGCCAGGTGTGGAAATGGTGCCCTTAATTTCTACTCACATTTCTCTGGCTGAAACTCAGTCACAAGGGCACACCTAGCTGCAAGGGAGGCTGGAAAACGTCTAGCGATTGTGTGCCCAAAGCAGAAGGGGTTTGGTGATTAGCCGCACACATTTCCCCCATTTCCAAAATAGGAAAGAATGAGAAATAACTTTCTATAGCAGTTATATAGGCCTTTGCACTGGTTTATTCAAATCCACCTGAGAAACTTGCTCTTTTAATTGAAATTTTAAAATAAATTGAAGATGCTTTTTTTTGAGTTTCACAGGGGCAAGATGTCTGTGTATTAGGGATTTGAGATATTAGTAGAATAGTGTTAAACCTAAGTGAAAGCCAATAAACAGAATTCTGAACTTGCCAAACATAAATTAGGGCATAATTAGAGGCAAAAAAGACAATTTTGCTTGCTTTAAATATTTATCTCATTACTTTAAAGTATATTGTTTATAAAAATGGATCTGCCCAAATTTTCTTTGGTGTAAAGGATAGGTGTAGGTAACAGTTTTCTGAGTAGTAGGTGCTAAAACAGGATTAGCTCTGAAGAGATATTTGCTGAGGAGGGAGCCAGAAGAGACTGGAAGAACTTTCAGACCATGATGCAGTTCTGATCTTTCTGACAGAGAGAGGGCAGGGATGAAGGGAAGATGGGAGAAAGAGTGGAAGGAAGGTCTGAGACTGCAGCACAGTTTTAGGGCAGTTTCAGCAAGGCTGACAGGGTCTTCCCATCAGTGAACTCTTGGATGTTGCAGGGATCGGCTTAGTCATTGGCTGGGAACAGCCCATGGAAAGCATGCCTGATCACAAACAGTGAATTGTTAAAGAGTGTAGCAGCTAGGACTGTTTGACAATTATGCTCTTAACAGTAGGAGATCTAAGAGGTGCATTTTTATGCTTGCCATAGTATGCCTTTGTTCCTATGGCATAATTAGAAATTACAGAGTGGTATAAAAATAATCATTTAGCAGTTATTACAAAAGATATTTATGTTCACGTACTCCTTATTTATCCTACTGACTGTATCAGAGCAGTGGTTTCAAAAATACTAGATGGATGTGATCAAATTCATTTTTGTTTTTGGCCTAAAAACTTGCTTCTATACTGCCAGTGCCGTATGAGGATGTCTGATGTTTGCCTCACTTCAAATGTGATAAGAGAAAAACACTACAAATTGGCATCTCAGGAGGAGTCAGCTGTCCCATTCTATTCTCCTCTTAACTGCTTTCAACTCCATTATCCTGCTAACTGTGAAAAGCATCATTTCTCAGACTAAGCTTCAATACCTCCCTTTGCCTCTCTTATACTTTTGTTGTTTGTATGTTTCATCACAACAGGATTCTGGAAGTAACATGCATTCTCAAATATCGAAAGTAGCTTCTTAGCAGAAATAATTAGTAGGACATGGAAGATTAAACTAGCTTTGATAATTTTTTTTTCCAGTAGCACATGTGAAAATGCTTTGTGACATTGGATTAATATGCTGTCTTCTTTTGAATTGTTTTGGAAAGGAGAGATTATTGAGATGGGGAGAATTCAGAATGCTGTGCTTGAATTACAATCTTATTCATTTTTATTATAATGTGTGAAAAGCAAAAGAGTTTGAAATTAAAGAGAAGTGTAGTAAATTTTTTTGCTATGTCCATTTTAACATGAATATTGCCTTTTTTTTTTTCTGTAAACTGCTGAATGGTTAAAGCAATGATCAAAATTTGATCAGATTAACAGACACTTCTTTCTCCAGTAATTTAGGCCTTAAGTAAACATGATTGTAGGGTTTGTTTATGGGAAAGTTTGCACTGTAGACTCAATTGGGTACCCCCGTATCACTGAGCTGCCTTTCCAAATTTAATGTACTGGTTCTGTCACGCCATAATCTTTTGTGTGAAAGAAAAGCACATCACATCTAGTAATTTTAGAGAATTTGAGGTAGATCAGCTTGCCTACTATCATTACTCATCTTCCCAGTCATCTTTATGCTCATCATAGAACTAATAAATAGATTTAGTAGGAACATATTTATTGGCAGTAGGGGGAAAATAGCCCACTTAAAGTTTCAAATGTTGTAAAAGCTATCACTGTGTGTGAAGACTGAAGTGGTCTGGTATAGGCTGGAAAGAAATGGAGAACGGATCATGTTTTACAGTATAAGATGCACAATTGTAGGAGGTAAATGGGAAGAAAAATAATGTAAAGTGCAATAGTGCTAAAACATATTCATTTGATCATTCATTCATTCATTCATTCATCAGTTATATTTCCAGGTTCTGTGCAGATGGCAGAGAACATATAGAAAGATTAAGGTCTCAGGAAGAAAAATCTCTTATTTCTTACATTCAGACATTTGGGCTCATTCTAATACACACTTTAATAACTAAATTCCTGAAAAATCAAAGTGATGACAATAGTAATAAGTATAATCATCATTTGGAAGATTCTATGCTAAACATTTTATGAGGATGATATAATTTTCTCAATGACTTTATCCGGTACATACCTTTGTCCCTCTAATTTTAGCAGCTGAAGGGATTGAGCTGAGATCCAGGGACATTTTCAGTTCCATTTGCACTCAGAACAGCATCCCTATTGCTGTTCTTTATTATGAATTAGGAAGACTGTGGTTTTTGTTTACTTTAACTCAAATTTATCTGGAAAACTAATTCAAGGGTTATCAGCACTCTGATTAGTCAAACGCTCAGTGTCCAGACCCCTCGTATTGAAGACTGCCTTTATTCAGATCTCTTGGGATTCCATAGCAATAAATGCTCTTGCATGGAGTTTCCAGAAGCCCGGATTTCTTCTGAATGGAACTCAGTAAATGTGGGGAGTCCTGGGTGTACTCCAGAGTTTTCATTTTGTCTAGCTCTGCACCATGTTCTCTGGTGTGCAGAACTGCAAGCTCTGAGGCTCTTTAGGGAGTCTTTTCTGGTTTTTCATTAAGATGCTACTTACAAAGAGAGGAAAGAAACATGGAATGATGTGAGAGCAAGGGTTATGTGCAGTGGGAGTGTGGCTGGTACTTCCAAAGTAAAATTTGTAAACATTTAAACTGCTAGAAAAAGACTACCAAGTGGCGTGGAGCAAATGCACATGGTATTTTGTTCTCTTCAGCTATGAAAACTGAGCCCCCTGACACTGTGCTCAATCTTTGAGCATCTCTGGAGTAAATGTTCACAGGGCAAACACAGAAATCCATTTCACTTAGATAGTCCATTATATGCTGCCTAAGGCAGGGTGATAAGGATGAAGGTTACTAAGTAGCAACAGTTAGCTTTTTAATGATACTTAATTTGAAAGCAAAATGGCAATAGCAACCACCACCTCTGAATGAATATATTAAAGAGAAAACTAAATGGAAAATTGTGAAACAAAATATACAGTCATGGAATCCTTAATGATGAGTTTATGTTCTAAGAAATGACTTGTTGGCCAGGACCGGTTGCTCAGGCCTGTAATCCCAGCTCTTAAGGGGGCCGAGGTGGACGGATCACGAGGTCAAGAGATCGAGACCATCCTGGTCAACATAGTGAAACCCCATCTCTACTAAAATATAAAAATTAGCTGGACATGGTGGCATGCGTTTGTCGTCCCAGCTACTTGGGAGGCTGAGGCAGGAGAATTGCTTGAACTTGGGAGGCAGAGGTTGCAGTGAGCCAATATCAGGCCACTGCACTCCAGCCTGGTGCCTGGTGACAGAGCATGACTCTGACTAAAAAAAAAAAAAAAAAAAAAAAGAAAAAAAGAAATGACTTCTTAGGTGATCTTGAAATTGTGTGAACATCATAGAGTATACTGATATAAATGTAGGTGGGACAATCGACAACACACCTAGGCTCTATGGTATGGCCAATTGCTCCTAGGCTACAAACCCGTACATCCTGTTGCTGTACTGAATACTGTATGCAAGTGTAACACAATGGTAAGTATTTGCATACCTAAACACAGAAAAGATACAGTAAAGATATGATATAAGAGATAAAAATTAGTATACCTGTTGGGCATTTATCATGAATGGAGCTTGGAGGACCAGAAGTTGATCTTGGTGAGTCAGTGAGTGAGTGGTGAGTGCATGTGAAGGCCTAGGACATTATCATACACTACTATAAATGTTATAAACAATGTACACTTAGGTTATACAAAATTTATAAATAAATTTTGTCAATAACTTTAGCTTACTGTAACTTTTAACTTAAAAAAATTTTGGGCTCTTTTATAATAATACTTAGCTTAAAACACAAACATTATACAACTATATAAAATTTTTTTCTTTAAATCTTATAAAGATTTAAATATATATATATTTTTTCCATTTTTATTTCTATTTTTTTAATTAACAATGTTTTGTGGGTTAAAAATGAAGACACAAACACATCCATTAGCCTAGTACTACACAGGGTCAGGATCATCAAATATCACTGTCTTTCACCTCCACATCTTGTCCCACTGCATGGAGCTGTTATCTCCTTCTGAAGGACCTGCCTGAGACTGTTTTACAGTTAACTTAAAAAAAATAAGCAGAGAAATATACTCTAAAATAATGATCAAAGCATACTAAATACATAAACCAGTAACATAGTAGTTTATTATTATCAAGTGTTATATGCTATGCATAATCATATGGATAGACTTTTATATGACTGGCAACACAGTAGGTTTGTTTACACCAGCATCATTACAATCATGTGGGTAATATATTGCGCTATGAACGTTATGACAGGTACAATATCACTAGGCAATAGAAACTTTTCAGCTCCATTATAATCTTATGCAGTTTATTGTTGACCAAAATGTCATCATGTAGAGTATTACTGTATGTCTTGGCATGTTAATTCAATTAGGATATATGGGGATTTAAAGTTTAAAAAGGAAAAATAATATGTACGTAATAAGTGTGCACATGTGAGTTGTGTGCTTATTGTGGAACAATATCCACTGAACTGAACAAAGATTTTCTTTGGTGAGGGAATTAGAATTCAATATTGCTGTTAGAGGGGAGACAAAAACAATTTCTTACAGGTACATATACATCAATTGTAATTTTTTAAAAATAATGAAGATATGTATACTAAAGTACTTTATAAGTAAGCTAATACCCAAGATACATTTACTTTTTGGATAAATTGTTTGCAAATTGTGAATATTGACATCATCCCCAGTGGTGATTTTCTCCCCCGGGCAGTTTTATCTGATATAATTGTCAAGGGTCTTCAATATTGTGAATGGTAGTGTGAGGTAAAGAAAACAGCTGGGTTCTAAGTGGTGAAAAGTAACATGAAATATGCTAAAACTTTTCCAAATTTTTGTAGACTAGAAATAAAATGAAATTTTAAAAAATATTTCCATGTCAAATCAATTGAGGATAATGTTAATCTACATTCAATAAGCAAATTACATTTTTATTATAACAATTGTTGCTTGTTATATGATTTGATGTATTATTCCACATTCATCTAAAATAAAATACATCCAAGATATCAGCTGGTAACTTCAGCCATCTAATTAGTTTGACTATCTGTTTGATCATATATGGTTGGTTATTAGAGTATAACTGAATAGCTCATTTAGTTGAATATGTAAATAGATATTCTCATCCCTTTTCAGCAAAGAGTGACTGATGATGAGGAATTGTACTACAGATTCTGTGCCAGGTGTTCATTGTTTAAAAATCTATGTTCATGGAAAACTTCACACTCTGTAGTTGGCAAATTCAATTGGAGGATTACCTTGTAGCTAGTGGGTATTGATTTGTCTGGGTGGGTAATATTAAAGATTTACTTTCTACCTTCAATTAATAAAACATTAATAAATGTTTTATAATTCTACTGTTTGAAGAGTGTAGAATGTTTCAACACTTCTAAGAAAGTTATATATGCCTCATGTTTGTTTAAAATTTTTTCAGAGTAGTTTATGAAGGAGTGTGGGAAAGAAATCTATGCCTCATACTTGATATAATTTTTCTTCTCCTGAAATTGCTTAATGACCGGAAGAGTCCTAAACACTTTGAATTTGGGCTCAGGACTTTTCTTGACACAATTATCCATAAACATTGAGCAAACACAATAATTTTTTGACTGGTTGATAAAGCCTTCTTTGAGCATCTACTATAAGCAAGGCACTCTGTACTCTATGGGGCATCCAGAGAACTATGAGATGTGGCTCCTAAATAGCTATTCTCTTAAAAACTGTTAATTGGGGGAAACTTTAAATAGTTGAAGTTAAAAATAATAATAAATCTATAACTCTAAAATTTAATTAATAAAGTTGGGAATATAAATTTTTATTAATACTATTCTAGTTAGATGTTTTTCTTTATTGACCAGATTATTTACTTGCTGATTCTAATTTGACTAGGGGAGAATTTTGAGCAAACTATTTAGGCTTGTGAGATTAAAAATGTTTAGAATTTCTATTTTAAATCCTTTGGCAACAGTGGGTGAGACAAACCAAATGATATATACTTTTAGGTATTTGCACATACACTGTAATGGAACTTGCAAGTTAATAGATTATTATTCTCTGATGGTGTGTTTCATTCTTCTTTTGAATAGATTATTTTCCAAGGGGTGTGTGTGTGTGTGTGTGTGTGTGTATGTTAAAAGGTCTCTGAAGGGGTAGTTTAGAGGAAGGAGCTATAAAGACAGGAAGCAAGAATGTATAGAGGTCAAAATTAGGGATTCTGGAGCTATGTGTACCTTGGTTCAAATCTTGGCTCCACCATTTACAAACATGACCTTGGTAAACTTGTTGAATCTCTTTTAACTTAGTGTTATTATTCATAATTTATATATAATAATAGTAACCATCTTATTACAAGGATTAAATAAAACAATTCAGAGCATACATAGCTCCTAGTAGTCACTAAAATGTAAGATGTTATTACAATTCATTATATATGTATAACAGTGGAAACCTGGGAAAAGTAGGAAGAAGAACTGTAAATTAAATGAGAGGCAGCATTATACACGTAGGAGCCGTTTTCGAAATTGTGGTCAAGTTAAAAACTTATTATTGACACCTTACTCTTCTATAGGAATTGTTTTGTAAGCAATACTTGGATTGTTGGTCCCGTGGGGGTTTAAGTTATTACTGGATTTCTCTGCCTGTCTCCTGCTCTTTTTAACTAAAGCACTTCTGAAGCCTAAATGGTTTCTCTGCCCCGTGACCTGGATATAGATCTTTGTCCATTTAATTGGAATGGGGATCAGGATCCCTGGAGAAGTAGAGATCTTGACAGAAGGAAGACTTAGGGGAGTATCTGTGGACTATTTGGTGCAGCTTTAAATATAGATCGTTGGGAAAAAAATCTCAAAAGAGGGCTACAGGATAAATCTAAAGAGAAGAAAAAATGGAACCAGATCTGCAGAGGAACTACCTTGTAAGGGAAATGACTATGGCCCTAGGAAAGGACTAGGTGAAAGGGAAGGAAATAAAATACTGGAGCTCAGACAATGGTTGTTGATTATATGTTATATTTTAACCTGAGAGAATGTTTTTCTTTAGAGTGTCTAAAGGCCAGTCCCTTACTTTTTTTTTATTATTAAATAAGCCTTTTATTTTATAATGGTTTTAGATTTACAGGAAAGTGACAGATAAAACAGAAGATTCCCATATACTCCTCACCCAGCTTCTCCTATTGTTAATATTTTACATCGCTATGCTACATTTGTCATAACTAAGAAACCAACACTGATACATTAGTAAGAGCCAATTTCCACATTGGCTTTTGATATCACTAGCTTTTCCTAATGTCATTTTTCTGTTACAAGATCTCATACATGATATCACATTACATTTAATTTTTGTGTATGTTTAGGCTCCTCTAATCTGTGACAATTTCTCAGAGTTTCTTATTTTTGATGACCTTCACTGTTTTGAGGAGTACTGGTTATTGTTTCATTGAAAGTCCCTCTATTGCCAATTGCTATTTGCCTGGCATTTTGGTTATGCTTAGGATAGGGATAGAGGTTTTGGGAAGGAAAATCGTAAGGTAAAATGCTGTTTTTATCATATCATTCCAAAGGTACATGCTGTCACCATGACTTCTCACTGATGATGTTAACCTTGATGCTCTAGCTGAGGTATCGTGTTAGGTTTCTCTGCTGTAAAGTTTTCTTCCCCCTTTCCATATTCTAATTTTTGGAAGCAAGTCACTAAATTAAGTCCCCAGTCAAGGGTTGGGCAGTTATACTCCACCTCTTTGAGGATGGAGCATCTACATAAATTATTTAGAATTCTTTGTCACAAGAGATTTGTTTCTGCTTTCTCATATTTAATTTATTCAATTATTTAAATTAGTATACATTTATAGTTAATTATTTAACACTTTGGGTTATAATCCAATAATACGTTGTTTCCTTTGCTCAAATTATTCTAGCTTCGACCACTGAGAGTTCTTTCAGTTGGCTCTTGTGTCCTTTGGATATGCCCTGATATTTTCGTTTGTCTTTTGAGTATCCTTATTTTCTAGCATGACAAGATGTTCCAGGCTACTCATCTGTATTTCATGTTCCAGCCTTAGAATCAGTATTTGAGTATTTATTAGAGTATTAAAAAGCAAAGTGCGAGTTCTGGTTGTGCTCGTGTTCGTTGTTACTGTAATGCCATTGCTTCCAGGTTCAGCAAACAGAGCTAGGAAATAATATATATGAATATAAGTCCAGTTATATAACTGGACTAATATTATATATAATATTATATATGAATATAATAATAAACAAATAATATATATGAATAGTAGTCCAGTTTTATATATATACATATATATATATATAACTGGACTAATATATATATTATATATGTATACACACATATATATATAATTGTTTCTATGTCTATCCATTTGTATCTATATTATCTATATATAATTATATATATATATCTTATATCTATGTTAAGCTAAATATGAATTCAGTTTACACTGATTTATCCAATTCTAGTCTAGTCCTACATGACTCATTCTAGGCTTCTTTCTTTTTTAGGTGTAACCTCACACTCCAATACTGAGACACCTAGTTCCCACTCTCTGCCATCTTTTAACTTATTTGTTTAATTTTAGTATATAGGCATATCAATTGTTTTACCCATTCCTTGTGAGAAACAACTTTATTAATCAGAATACAATATTTATGTGCAATTCCTTCTGTATTATTCTTACAGTTTTTAGTCAAAATATCAGTTTCTCAGCTTACTTAGGTCAGCACTTTTTCTCCACCCCCTTCAGTGAGGTTATGTCATATATATCTCTAATACAGCTAGGTTCTTTTGTCACAGTATGCATTCCATTCTGGGATCCCTCAATTTCCTGATTGATTTTAAAAAATTTGTTTACATACATTAAGGTTGACTCTATGTTGTACAGTTCTATGGATTTTGAGAAATGCATAGTGTCATATATTTACCATGCAGATATTGCACCACCCTAAAAGATTTCCTGTGCTTCCCCTGGTCAAATGCTCCTGCCTGCGGAAACTTCTGGCCACCATTCATCTGTTTTTAATCCTTCTAGTAGTCAGAGAGAACACTTTTGCCTTGTTCCTGATCTCAGGGAGAGAGTATCCAGCCTCTCAATAGTAAGTATTATATTTGCTATAGGTTTTTCACATTTAAGCTTTATTAGGTAAAGTTTCTTTTATTTCTATTTTTCTACTTTTTGTGAGCATCTTGATCATGAGTGGGTTTTGAATATTATCAATTTTTTTCTGCATCTATTAAGATGAGTATAAGTTGTTCTTATTTAGTCTGTTAAAACAATAAGTTAAATTTATTGGTTTACTAATGTTGAACCAGTCTTGCATAATTGTGTTACACAATCCCCTTCATGTCTGGCTGTGTTAAATTTGCTAATATTTTGTTAAGGAATTGACATACACATTCATGAGAGACATTGGTCTGTAGTTTTCTTGTAATATCTTTATTTGGTTTGGGTATTAGTAATGTGAACCTCATAAAATTGGTTGGGATGTGTTCTGTATTCCTCAGTTTTCTAGACAAGATTACAGAATTGGGCCTTTTTTTCATAAACATTTGGTAAACTTCACCAGTTGAGTCCTCTGGGTCTGGGCTTTTAAAAAAAGTTTTATTTTAATCCAATTTATCTAATAGATATAGGGGTATTAAGATTATCTATTTCTCCCTGAGTCAGTTTTAATAGTTTATGTCTTTCAAGGGTTAGTCCGTTTGATCTAAGTTATTGAACAGGCATAGAGTTGTTTATAGTACCTCTTTTTAATTTTTTACATGTCCTTAAATCAGTAGTGATGGTTCCTCTTTTATTTATAACAATGCTACTTTGTGTCTTCTATTTTTTTCTTGGTTAGCTGTATTAGTTCAACATATTTTAAAATTTTCTTTAAAACTTTTTTTTTGGCTCATATTTGGGTCTGAGAGCAGATTTTTCTTTCTTTGTTCATAACTGATTTTCTTCTATTTCTTTTTGTTTGTTTCTTATCTATTTGTTTGATATTGTGTGTTGAAAACCACAGGATCGGTTAATTTTGTTTCCTGTGGGGGATACTCTAAGAGTTGGGTGTTAATTTTATTTTTCTGCCCTGGTGGTGTTCATCACTACATCCTTCATACAGTGAGGTCAGCTCTGGGTTATTTGTATCAAAAGTGAAGAAACAGAAAAGGCGAAGGAAGACAAAGACACAGAGTATAGGACAACATCAATGTAGTACATATGCTAAAATTATTCTGTATTTTCTGCGAATTTTTTGTTTCATTTTTGATATTATCTGAAACCCAAATGAGGCTATGTTTCCTTGACAACAGGCATTATCCTCCTGGGGGATCTCCCTGCTCCTACCCTTGCCCCCTCAGTTTCTTTCTACACAATAGCCGGAATAATCTTTTCAAACATCAATTGGACTGTGTCCTCCAGTGTTACTGCAGTAGATTCTTACCACATTCAGAATAAAATCTGACCTCCTTACCTCTACAAGGCCCCGCAGGAACTGCTGCCTCGGTCTTTGAGTTTCTCTCCTATCAGTTTCTCTCCTTTTCACTCTAACCAAACCAAACTGTCCTAACCATTCTTCAAAATTACATACTACTTTAGCCCTGGAGACTTTGCACTTGCTCTTTCTTCTGCTATGAATGCAATTTTTTATATCTTTGCATGGTTTATTCTGACATTTCATTCAGTGATCCGTTCCGTCTCACTCCCCTATAGGGGATCTTCTGTGTTTAAATAAATACTTCCTCCCAATAACTCTTTATTATCACAATTCAATTAATTTTCCTTTGAGCATTACCCTTATGTGATAGTAACTTATATGTTTATTACCTTCTTTCTTTACTAAAATGGCAACTCTGTTATAGCAGGGCCTTTCCAGTCTTGTTCTTTGCTGAATAACCAGCACCTAAAATAATACCTGGTGTATAGTAAGTACTCTGACAATATTCATTGAGTGAATGAACAGAGGATGAAAGGCAGGTTACTAATATGAAAAATTAAAAATGGAGGGATGCTAAGGCTTGTTATAGGTAGTGTTCCCCTGTGGGGAAGGGAAGAGCCAGGACTGGACAGAGGGAGATATTAGAATGCTAAAATGCAGTTACAAGAAAATTGTAACACATTGCTGCAAGGGAGCTCGGAAGCTGGGTTGGCTCTTCAGAATTGCCCTAAGTTTAAGGGAAGGTAGCAGGCCTTTATATTCTTGATTCTGGGAAGGGGGCTTGACCTTGGAGAAGGTGATCTCTTTTGCCAAGGAAAGTCCCCAGAGAAGGCTTCAGGGTGAAGGCTTCTGTCCAGTAGAAATTTTAGCAGCTGTGAAAATAATTCTTTATTTGTAAAAAGGGTTGTGAGAGGTATAGCCTGGTATCCCCAACTGGTCCCTAAGAATGAGGTATGGATGTAGAATGTAGAGGAGAAAGCATGCTGGGTTGCTGTGTTTTGTTGAAGAAGAACTACTGATTTAGATGTGTATGCTGCAGTGCAATTTAGAGGCTGAGCTATGAAGCTCTAAATGTATTTAAGCCACTGGAGGCCAGGCATGGCGGCTCACGTCAGTAATCCCAACACTTTGAGGAGACCTAGGCGGGCAGATCACCTGAGGTCAGGAGTTCGAGACCAGCCTGACCAACATGGTGAAACTCCATCTCTACTACAAATTTAAAATTAGCTGGGTGTGGTGGCTGATGCCTGTAATCCCAGCTACTTGGGAGGCTGAGGCAGGAGAATTGCTTGAACCCAGGAGGCTGAGGTTGCAGTGAGCTGAGATTGTGCCACTGTGCTCCAGCCTGGGCAACAAGAGCAAAGCACTGTCTCAAAAAAAAAATGTATTTAAGCCACTAGAAACTGGACATTGCTGTCAGATGCAAAGAGCAGACAGTTGTTTCCTTCACCCTATCATAGTTAATAATGCCAGATGAGAGAAAGGACTGAGACCCCTGAATGATATGGGAGGTTTCTGTATGTTCAGATTCTGCCAGTGCATGTCTGTAACTTTGTCTCTAGAATGATGATGAGGATGAACATGAAGTGAATACCCAGGTACAGAAGAATAAAGGAGAATCATAAAGGGGATGAGCAAGCCAGGACCCTGAGAGAACCAACTTAGGGTTGAGACTCCTGAGTCATCAGAAGGATAGCCAGAGAGATGAACACATTGTGTGAATGGACATAACTAATTCTAGAATCCATGTCCTGGTTATCAAAGGGCATTGCTTCCCCTGTTACTTACATTGGAGTGACTAGAGTGAAATGCCAGAGCCTGCCATTGGAAGTACAGTTTCCACAAAATTTACCTACGAGACTCATTGAGTGCTTCCTCCAGCTCTTAAATATCCTGGGAACCTAAAATTCTGCTTCAGCATTCCTAGCAGTGTCACATTTTAGTTGGAGCAAGAAAAAGGCGAACAATAGAATAATTCTCGCAGTTTAAATACAGCAAAAAGAACAAATGAAACCAGGCAGGGCAATTAATTGGCAAATGCTTCAGACCATGCCAGAGTGGGCAGCAAAGGATGGGAGGAACTTTGTCTTGAATGAGATCTTCAAGGATGAACTTGGATGGGGAGGATTTTGGGAGCCTAGCAGGGATGACTCTGCTTCTCCCCATGTCTGACTTTGGATAGTCTCACTGGACTTCAATCTTCTGCTCCAAAAATTACTGACATCAGACTTGACAGCACCTAGATTTATTTTAAGTCTGATATCCCATGACTTTCACTTGTATCAAAGGTACTAAAAATTGATCAGTTTTTATCTCTAGATTTGTCATTGAATTTCCTGGGACATCAGTGATAGAAATTATGTGGCTGATTTATGTTAAATATCCTACAATGGGTTCTCCTATTCACAAATTTCACATAATGTTTACCCATATTTCAAGTTGTGCTAATGAGATTTTGGATCAAACCTGTATAATTTCTTTAAACCTGTTTCCCCAAATATTTAGAACTCAATGAGTCTAAAATTAGATGTAATGTTTTTATAAATTAAAAGAATAACAGCTTCATTCAGATTTGCTTTCCATCATGCCCACCTCTTCCCCAGTCAGCTTATTTATAATTGAGCAAAGTGTATTATCAATTAACTTTTCCTCCTTAACACACTGTTAGGCTCCTTGTTTTGGGGGGGGGGGGAAGGGTGCCACCCATGGTGTTATTTTACCTGTAACTTGAATCATGTTTGATTTCAAGTGGTGATGGTTTACTCTGGTATTTCCATTGTGTGATATGTATCATTGTGACAACTTTCACTCCCAGAGTTGTATCTTTTTTATGTTACAAAAGCCAATTTCCTTAGAAAACAATGGCTCTGTTTTCTCAGGATTGTCTCTGTAGTGCTGAATTAATCTCTATTTCCGCTTGATTTCTTTTCTGGAAGAGTGCAACATTCTTTTATCTCTTTAGAAATGCTATTAGGGCTCTCAAGACATTTCTTTGACAGGTGTTTATTTTGATCTCAAAGATGTCTCATTTTTTCCGAAGAAGTATTTTCCAGGAAAAATAATGGCAATATCTCTGAGATATTAATCAGTTTTGGCAATCCTGCTACATTTCATCATTGCATATGCATTTTAAGTGTGATATCTAAAGAATATTGCATATATTTTGAGATAATTTATAAAGGTGAAAGTAACTAATAATATTGATATGTATTGTATGTTGTTAGTACCTTTGATACAATGTTATATTAAACCAGCAAAAAAGACATTTACTGTCATATCGTGCTAATGTCAATGGGGTGAGATGGCGAAAATAAAATCCACTTAATACACAGTATCTGTTTATGCTGTGTGCTTGCTTTCAACATACAGATATATTTCACATAAATATATAATTATTTGATTTTGAATTTACATACCAATTATTTTTGAAAATAGTAATAGGTAGCTTGGATAAACTCTTGTTGGAAACCAACTGAAATTAGCACTCTTTTGTATTTTATTTCTTTAGCTCAGATTTTGTCTGAATAAAGAGCAGACTCAGATGACCCCAAATACCAAATTCTTCATGCTACAGTGCCGTCTTTCTAAACCTATTTAAAGATTACCAATAAAATATGACCTTGCTTCCATTTTGAAATCATGAATTTTTCACAGCACAGTTGACTTCATTTTGCTCTGTTTCAAGTTCCACTTTAACTTTTAGAAGCTAATTTCAGTTCTTCCATGCACGATGTAGGTAATGAATGCCCTAGAGGATTTTTTGTTGTTCTTGTTGTTAGCATTTCCTTTTTAGTAGATGCAAAGTGCAACAATTAAAATCTTTTTCTTGATGCTTAGAATTAGCTGGGATGATACTAAAATAAAAGAATCTTTGACCTTGGTGGCAGCTATATTTGCAAACCTCATTGGAAAATGCTTTCTGAGCTCTTGGCTACTCTACACTAACTGGGAACCACTCTGGCAAGTATCAAAGTTGTGAATTAGAAGTTATGCAAAGCTCTCTCAGAAAATCCAGGACACCCATGCACTTTATTTTTAACATATGCCAATTATGGGTAAAATATTTATGTTAATATTTCACACTATACTAGTGGATGTCTCATGTACATTTGTTAGGACATTTTAGTACTGTGAAATCTCTTTCATAGGACTAAATATTTAGTACTGTGTCACAGTAGCTTGTCATATTTAAGTCTGCTGATAACTGGGTTCAGACTGTCTGCTTTTGCCATAATTATTAGGCATTAGATCAACTAACCAGAAAGAGTTTAGGCAAGTGGTACATACTTTAAGTAGTGTGGGAGTTGTCGGTCACTTCTAAAATGTTTTCTTTAAAGTTGCTATAATTGAAAATAATTGTAAAATACTAAAAAAATAATGAAAGCAGAGTTCATTTTGGAAAGTACACCAATTGATGGAGAATAAGATATTCTTCATTAATAAATTATTTATTATCTATTCATAGGATATGATTATTTTTACAATGGCTATCACTGTTGCATCTGGCATTTTGACCAGTTTCTATTTTGACACAAAGCAATAATTGGGAAGGGTGAATATTTTACCTAAACATCATTCTATTCTGGGATCTTACCTGTTGGAATTCTAATGTTTCCATTTTTATTTGCTATATAATAATGATGACATTTTATTTCACTATTGCTGCCATATTGGTTTTACTTTTAAAGCTCTGACTATGTCTCTTTCTTGCTAAAGGACCTACTTTCAATGTCCCTCATTGCCTATAGAATAAAGTACAAAACTCTGTCTGATATTCAAAATCCTCTAATGATTTTGTTCCTAATTCACACCCTATTTCCTGCTCAGACTGTTCCCTTTGCTTGGAGTAGTTTTGCCCAACTCAGTATCTGCAAATTTTATCTATTTCTTTAAGGCTCAATTCAAAAGTTAGACCTTCCTGCATGTTTTCTTCAAACCTTAGCAGTGGACCCAAGAGTCCACTTGCTATGGGCTGGATAGTGTTTTAGGCACTTTCCATATACGACACAGATAAAATGTTAGATGTGTTAGACTGATAAATTTCCATTTTCTTCTTCAGTCACATTAGATTATAGTCTCCTGTTTTAAGACGGAGCTATGAGGCTTAGGGTCCTGGGAGTGGGGAATAGTGACATTGGCCAGCTTTGAGCCTCTAAGTTGGTCTCTTGATCTGTGTACTGAGACAATGATCTTTAAATGCAAGATTTGTGGAAATTTCTCAATTCCAAATGTCTTCATTCATCTAGTCATGAACCATATCTGAGGCCCTAAATCATGGAGCATTTTTATACGCTGGGGTTGAAAGAACTCTTGATGTGCTATAGAGGGACAGGAAAGCTCATCCTATCTGGCTGGGAGCAAAGATAAAAAGTAGGAGAGACATAGAACAGAAGCAAGAGATAGGAGTCCAGGCTTTTCTGCCTTTCAGAGTAGAACCCAGATGGGGTGTCGGTAGAAATATCCAGATAATTATGGGGGAGCATGAAAACATTTGGTAATTGTTTAGTGGTATGTTTCCTTAACAAGCCTCTAGGAGAGTCTCCATACTCACTCAATGTGTCCAACACTCCACAGACTCGATTAAAATGACATTGATGGAGAAAAAAGTCTTCTTGAATGCAACAGTGGAAACCCTTCTGACTTACTGTGACCTGTGGAGGGTACAGAGGAGATTCATACATTTAGTGCACCCCAGGGGAGAGACTAGGCATAATGATGTTGCTGTAAACAGGAACCTTGCGAGCAGAAGAAAATGACTGGGATAAGAATTTCAGTCAAAGGTAATGTCATGGTTTACCAAAGCTTCAAATGGGGCCAGTGCTCGGGAGTGTCATTCACACAGGGAGTGAATCATCGAGCCACTTTACAAAAGAAACACTAAAGTTTTAGAGGCTCCCATCTCTACATCTTCTACAGAGACGTAGTAAGCACATCCTACCCAGTATAAGCTGAGGCCATCTTGTTGAGTGGAAAAAATATTAAAAACGGAAAGAATAGACATTGTTTGAATTTGAAGGGTTATTTTTCTTATATCAACCAAGGAAACAGGAAAGACTCATTGTTCATTGGGATTTATTAAGAAAAGTTTTCTAGATTCCTCTCTGTCATTATCTAGCAAGTTAAAGGTTTATGTGAAGATTAGAACGGTTATTGAACAGACTGAGTGTGATGGCTCCTGTAATCCCAGCACTTTCGGAGGCTGAGGTGGGAGTAATGCTTGAGTCCAGCAGTTTGAGTCCATCCTGGACAATATAGTGAGGCCCAGTCTTTACTAAAATTAAAAAAAATAGCCAAGCGTGGTGTTGCATGTCTGTGGTCCAAGCTTCTTGGGAGGCTGAGGTGGGAAGATCTCTTGAGCCCAGAAAATGGAGGCTGCAGTGAGCCATGATCCCACTGCACTCTAGCCTGGCTGACAGCGTGAGACTGTAAAAAAAAAAAAAAAAAGATATAAAAATATACAGCAGTGACGTTTTGTTTCATTTTGTTTAGGCCAATCTGAGTTTACTCAGAGTTAAATTTTGATTTTGTTACACATTTAATTGTCACAATAACACTATATCTCTCATAGGTAGATTACAAGATAAGGATTCTAGTGTAAGTTGTTTACTTGGGAGGTGATTCCAGGAACACCAGGAGGGCAGTGAGACAGGGAAGGGCAGGACCCCAATCAAGGCTGTGTAATTTAGTAAGTTAACATTGTGGGTAGCTGTTAGGTTGATGGGTGCACACTTGTCAAACAGCCAGTAAATAAGCCTAGCTGACTGCTGCTATATGCAACTAAGACAGCTGCAACTGCTTATCCACACCAACTTGCCATCATGGAAGAGACTCATTGTTTACCTTAAAAGCTTTTTCCTTGTCAACCTGGAGATATATTTTAGTAATCATTAGGGATTAGGTAGAAAATGTAGGAGTAATGTTGGTACTTGATTTAGGGGCAAAAGACAGGGAAGAGCTATTGCAGATATTTTAAACTCTAATCCTAAACCAGTTAGATGAGCAGAACCTTCATATTTGCAACAAAATTTCTTAGCTCTTCTTATGAAGAGGTTTCTTTATCGTACCTTTAAGATTATTGATATCTGTACAATTACAAAAGTGGTAGCACTTATAAAGATCTTATGTTTTAGGTACATTGTTAGATATGTTAAATTGAATTATTTTTTAAAATTAAATTTCTATTTATTATTTTTTTATTATATTTTAAGTTCTGGGGTACATGGGCAGATTGTGCCTGATTGTTACATAGGTATACACATGCCATGATCGTTTGCTGCATCCATCCTCCTGTCATCTACATTACGTATTTCTCCTAAAGTTATCCCTCCCCAATCCCCCCAACCCCCTGCTATGCCTCCCCTAGCCCCCTCACCCCCCAACAGGCCCCACTGTGTGATGTTCCCCTTCCTATGTCCATGTGTTCTCATTGTTCATCACGCACTTATGAGTGAGAACATGCAGTATTTGGTTTTCTGTTTTTGTGTCAGTTTGCTGAGAATTATGGTTTCCAGATTCATCCATGTCCCTGCAAAGGACATGAACTCATCGTTTTTTATGGCTGCCTAGTATTCTGTGGCGTACATGTGCCACATTTTCTTTATTCAGCCTATTGTTGATGGACATTTGGGTTGGTTTCAAGTCTTTGCTATTGTAAACAGTGTTGCCATGAACATACGTGTGCCTGTGTCTTTATAGTAGAACGATTTATAAACCTTTGGGTATATACCCAGTAATGAGATTGCTGGGTCAAATGGTATTTCTGTTTCCAGATCTTTGGGGAATCACCACACTTTGTTCCACAATGTTTGATCTATTTTTCACTCCCACCAACAGTGTAAAAGTGTTCCTACTTCTCCACATCCTCTCCAGCATCTGCTGTCTCCAGATTTTTTAATGTTCGCCATTCTTACCGGCGTGAGATGGTATCTCAATGTACATTTCTCTAATGACCAGTGATGATGATGACCATATGTTTGTTGGCTGCATAAATGTCTTCTTTTGGAAAGTGTCTGTTCATATCCTTCACCCACTTTTTGATGGGTTTGTTTGTTTCTTGTAAATCTGTTTTAGTTTTTTATAGATTCTGGATATTAGCCCTTTGTCAAATGGGTAGCTTGCAAAAATGTTTTCCCATTCTGTTTGTTGCTAGTTCACTCTAATGATAATTTCTTTTGCTGTGCAGAAGCTCTTAAGTTTAATTAGATCCCATTTGTCTATTTTGGCTTTTGTTGACATTGCTTTTGGTGTTTTAGTCATGAAGTCCTTGCCTTTGCCTATGTCCTGAATGGTTTTGCCTGGCTTTTCTTCTAGGGTTTTTACAGTGTTAGGTCTTATGTTTAAATCTTTAATGCACCTGGAGTTAGTTTTTGTATAAAGTGTAAGGAATGGGACCAGTTTCAGCTTTCTGCACATGGCTAGCCAGTTTTCCCAACACCGTTTATTAACTAGGTAATTCTTTCCCCATTACTTTTTTTGGTCAGGTTTCTCAAAGAGTAGATGGTTGTAGACATGTGGCATTGCCTCCAAAGCCTCTGTTCTGTTCCATTGGTCTGTATCTCTGTTTTGGTACCACTATCATGCTATTTTGTTTACTGTAGCCTTTTAGTTTGAAGTCAGGTAGGGTGATGCCTCCATCTTTTTTTTTTTTTTTTTTTTTTTGCTTAGGATTGTCTTGACTACGATGACTCTTTTTTGGTTGCATATGAAGTTTAAGGTGTTTTTTTCCAGTTCTGTGAAGGAGGTTAATGGTAGCTTGATGGAGATACCATTGAATCTATAAATTACTTTGGGCAATATGGCCATTTTCACAATATTGATTCTTCCTAAGCATGAACATGGAATGTTTTTCCATCTGTTTGTGTCCTCTCTTATTTCCTTGAGCAGTGGTTTGTAGTTCTCCTTGAAGAAGTCCTTCACATCCATTGTTAGTTGTATTCCTAGGTATTTTATTCTCTTTGCAGCAATTTAAATGGGAGTTCGCTCATGATTTGGTCCTCTTTTTGTCTGTTATTGGTGCATAGGAATGCTTGTAATTTTTGCACATTGATTTTGCATCCTGAGATTTTGCTGAAGTTGCCTATCAGCTTAAGGAGATTTTGGGCTGTTAAATTGAATTCTATCAAAATTGTCGTCAGTAAAACTACATTTTTGGGATTATTATTAAGATGAAAGAAACCCATGCACACCAAATGCTTAGCACTAAGTAAAAGGGCGAGTAGGCTGGGTGTGGTGGCCTCTCTGTGGTGATAGTAGTGGTTATTGCTGCTATTATTTCTTATAATAATAAATCTGTGGATGTGACTAGTTAAAAATTGTAGTTGGAAGCCACAGCACTTCAAGGGACAAGACTATGAATTCTTCTTGCTAAACAAAATAAAATATTGCATGTCAATTTTCTTTTAAATGAGCAGTTTTAGAGAATAAAAACAAAAATATACTTAGATGGCTGGGTGCAGTGGCTCACATCTGTAATCCCAGCACTTTGGGGGGCTGAGGTGGACGGATCACAAGATCAGAAGTTTGAGACAAGCCTGGTCAACATGGTGAAACTGTGTCTCTACTAAAAATACAAAAATTAGCTGGGCTTGGTGGTGTGTGCCTGTAATCTGAGCTACTCAAGAGGCTGAGGCAGGAGAATTGCATGAACCAGGGAGCTGGAGGTTGCAGTGAGCTGAGATCATGCCACTGCACTCCAGTCTGATGACAGAGCAGGACTCCATCTCAAAAACAAACAAACAAATGTACTTAGCTAAATAAATGTGAAATTAACTTTATCTAGTCAGACTAGGTGTATTAGTCTGTTCTCATGCTGTTATGAATTAACAAAGACAGGGTAATTTATAAAGAAGAGAGGTTTAATTGACTCGCAGTTGTGCACGGCTGAGGAGGCCTCAGGAAACTTACAGTTGTGGCAGAAGGCACCTCTTCACGTTGAGGCAGCAGAGAGAATGAGAGTTATGTGAAGGGGGACGTCCATTATAAAACCACCAGCTCTCGTGAGAACTCACTCACTATCATGAAAACAGCATGGAGGAAGCCACCCCCATAATTCAATTATCTCTACCTTGTCTTTCCCTTGACACATAGGGATTATTACCATTCAAGATGAGATTTGTGTGGGAACACAGCAAAACTATATCACCAGGCTTGGAGAAAAGTATAAAAGAAACCCTATTTTTTATTACCTTCCCTAGAGAGTCTTAAAGTACCTACTGTTTGTCGATAGACCTTTCAATGGTGATAATACATCTAAATGTTTTACTGTGCTGAACTCATTTATTTATGGTAGTGCCTATAATGAGAAGGAGGAAATGGCCAGAGCAGTTATTTTTGTGGTTTTTCATGGCGTTTAATCTTAGTGTTTTCCTTGGAGGTAAAGGAAGTAAAAAGAACTAATTGGGTGTTTCCAATCAAAGAATTTCCCCTCCTTTCAGTGACTACATGTAGTTTTCTTCTTGAAAAACAGTGAGTGGAGTTAGCCAATTTGCTCCTGAATGTGAAATGATGAGAGTAAATACAGTGTGCAAAAAAGGCAATTAGTATTTTCTTTAAGAAATATAGGGACTTTGGTAAATTTGGAATTCAGGAGGTTAGACATAATCCTAGGTTTCTCCCATAAATGAAGATAATGAGAAATTTGTATATTCATAAGTAGCTAGAGATTTTCATTAATCTGTAATTATAAATAAAATATACTTATTTTAAGGATTGAATATAGGTCAGGAACCTAGGAGAACTATTTTTTTTAAAGTCTCTCTCTGATTTCTCCTTCCATGAAATACCACCTTTAGCATTATAAGAAAGCAGTGAATAAGCCAAACTAATCAATTTATATCTATTTCTTCCCTTCTTTTCCCTTTTTCATAAAGGTATCTCAGAGTTACTTATATTGGAACACTCTAAGTGGCCTTTGTTTTAAAAAAGTCTTATTTATATGATGGGTCTAGGAATGTGGTCCTTACTTTCATATCTGAGAGGGATGACTCTGTGACCTCCACAAAGAAGGGGGTTAGATTTGGGGAAATAAAAATGGAGCCACTAAGCACATACCTACATATCTTTTGCTGACTCCAATGGACTCTTGTGGAAGAGTGGTAGTGGAGTGGGGAAAGTTTGTCACATGGCTCATCTCTTTTATTTCCTCTTTCATATATTCACGTGCTTTAACAAGTATTTGATCCAACCCCACTGGAAACGATAAAAGAAGTAAGAATAAACAAATATTTGAGTGCCTACTAAGTACCTGGCTTATAGGATTCTAAGTTCATGGTAGTGACCAGGAAAGACACCATCTCTGCCATCAAAGATTTTTCTAGGGTTGACTTTTATTTATTTCTCTTGTAATAATTTATGTATACATTTTTAGTTTAAATACACATAATAAGTGTGTATTGTAAGAGTTAAAGAAAGGAAGGAAATATGAAATGCAGCTTAATAGTCAAAGACAAGTTTATTTTGGCAAAGTAAACCTGAGAGGGGCTTTTAGCCGATTTTGGTCAGGAGTGCTCGCTCTTACAGACTAAGAGTATTGGTGAGAGAGCTTAGAATGTTTCTGTGTTGGGGAGAAGTTAATTGCAGGGTTGGAATATCCCTGGTCAGATCTCTCTCTGGCTGAAGGGGAGGTTATCTTGGGCTGGCCTGGCATGTCTCTGGTCAGGGAGGGGTTTGGAATGTTTCTGGTTGGAGAAGTTATTTATGGTTTATGGTCATGCTGACCTTAGCCATTAGGCTGATACCATTTGGATTTAGGCAGTTTTTGATCAAAGTGAATTTTAGAATACGATGCTTGTCCAAGATGGTGATACTCCTGCTCTGTCGCTTATTACATGCCAGAATGGAGATATTTATAATTCTTGATGAGACAAAGGCAAATTATGTAACAACACTACCCTTGTGGAGCTGAACAAGCAAATCAGTTATTTTGGCAAAATGAGAAAAATGCAATGAAAGAGAAATTCAAAGTGCTCTGAGGCTGAAGACTGCATAATTAATTCTGCTTTAGTGGATCCAAAAGATTTTTAGAAGAGGGGCATCAGTTCATTATTATAAAAATTAATGCTCCCTCAGAAACTATCTCAAAACTCGGTGCTTAAGTAGCCATTCTTTATCATTGCGCATGAATGTAAGGGTTGGCTGGTTGATTCTGCTGGTTTCAGCTCAGCTTACTTATGTGTCCACCATAGATGAGGTTCAGGTAGGTGGCTTGTCTGATCTTGGCTGTGGGATTGCTTATGTTTTTGGGACAACTGCATGTTGACTGCTCTTGATGGCTTTGACTTTTTGCCTTGTTTATGTTACATCCTTCTGTCTGTCTTCATGGACATCATCTCATAGTGGAGGAAGAAGTACGAGAATAGTGAGAGAACAGGTCTCAATGTGCAGGGCTTTTCACAACTTTGCTTGTATCACATTTGTTCACATTCCAAGGAAAGTCACCTTGATGAGACTACAGTCAAATTCAGTGTGAGTTGAGCATGCTGTCCACAATAATAGTGAAGAACTGGGGCCCTGAACATCATCAGTCTACTACAGAAAGTAATGACTGAACTGAGTTTTGAAAGATGATATGGTTTGAATGTTTTGTCACCTCCAAATATCATGTTGAAATATGACCTCCAATGTTAAGGTGTGTTTCAGTCATGGAGGCAGATCCCTCATTAATGGCTTGGTGCCCTCCAACAGTAATAAGCTCATATAAGATCTGGCTACTGAAAAGAGTCTAGGACCTCCTGCCTCTCTCTCTTGCACTAGCTCTCACCATGTGATATGCAGCAGCTCCCTCTTCACCTTCTGCTGTGATAATAAGCTTCTGGAGGTCCTCAGCAGAAGCAGATGCTGGCACCACACTTCCTGTACAGCCTACAGAACTGTGGGCCACAATAAACATAATTTCTTTATAAATTGCCCAGTCTCAAGGTATTCCTTTATAGCAATGCAAACAGACTAACACGAAAGATAAACAGGAATCCCAGGAACATTCCAAGGAGAAATCTAAGCACATATGATGACACTGAATCCTGAAAGATTTCTAGCTTAGGAATTCCAAGGAAGTTGATATGATTGGACAAAATGCCTGTGGGAAATGATATTTTGGAAATGCCAAGTTCTTTTGTCTCTCAGACTCTGCTCTTCTGGTGCCTCTCTCTTGTGCTCATGGAATACCTTACTTGGCTCTTCACCTTACTAACTTACTCCTGGTCATCCTTTAGGTCTTAGCTCAAATGTCACTTCTGAAGACTGACAAACACGGAACATTCTGTAATTTGCATACGTTTCCCCCCAACCAGGTTATTTCAGCTCACAGTACCCTGGCTTCACCTTTTAATGCTTTTATTGTAATTTGGGATTATATAAATGTAGGCAACTATTTATTTAATATCTGTCTTCTCCACTAGATCAGAAGCTCCACTTGGGCACATAATTTTTGTTTATGATTGCCTTTTCAGTGTTCATTTTGACACACAGTCGGTATTTAATAAAGAATAAAAGAAGCTGTGGAGTTTGATTAGGTCCCATTTGTCTATTTTGGCTTTTGTCGTCAATGCTTTTGGTGTTTTGGTCATGAAGTCCTTGCCTACACCTATGTCCCGAATGGTTTTACATAGATTTTCTTCTAGGGTTTTTATTGTGTTAGGTCTTATGTTTAAGTCTTTAATCCATCTGGAGTTAATTTTAGTGTAAAGTGTCAGGAAGGGGTCCAGTTTCTGCTTTCTGCACATGGCTAGCCAGCTTTCCCAACACTGTTTATTGAACAGGGAATCCTTTCCCCATTGTTTGTTTTTGTCTGGTTTGTCAAATATCAGATGGTTGTAGATATGTTGTGTTGCCTCCGAGACCTCTGTTCTGTTCCATTGGTCTATATCTCTGTTTTGGTACCAGTACCATGCTGTTTTGATTACTGTAGCCCTGTAGTATAGTTTGAAGTCCGGTAGTGTGATGCCTCCCGCTTTGTTCTTTTTGCTTAGAATTGACTTGGCTATGCAGGCTCTCTTTTGGTCCCATATGAGGTTTAAGGTGGTTTTTTCCAGTTCTGTGAAGAAGGTCATTGGTAGCTTGATGGGGATAGCATTGAATCTGTAAATTACTTTGGGCAGTATGGCCATTTTCACGATATTGATTCTTCCTAACCATGAGTGTGGAATGTTTCTCCATTTCCTTGTGTCCTCTCTTATTTCCTTGAG
>NW_016107339.1:6581498-6637662 GCF_001604975.1 Cebus imitator | reverse complement strand
AAGAAGGAAAAAAAAAAGAAAAAGAGAAAAGAAAAGAAAAGAAAAAAAAAAGAAAAAGAAAAAGAAGAAAAAAAAAAGAATAAAAGAATGCAAATAGAGTGTTAAGCAATTCATTAGTCATGAACGAATTTTGGTGCTCAGCAGAGAAATTCAAACTTTGTCCTGGAAGGTAAAGGCAGTCTTTAGAGGATTTTAAGTTATAGTCTAATTTGACAGTTCAAATGTTTAAAGAAACTACTTTGGCTTCATTGAGAGAAAGGCTGGTAAAAGCCATAACTGTAGGCAAGGAGACCAGTTAAAAGGCATTACAAACTCCAGGTGAGCAGTGAAGAGTCTGGATTAAAGATATGGGAATAGAAAGGAGATAATCTAGACAGAGAGGAGATGAAATCTACTGTACATGTTTTCCTGTTGTTCGTTGATCTAGTGTTCTGAATTTCTTACTTTCAGAAGCCATCATAAATCAACAAAGAGTAAAAGCATAAATATGCTTGGTAACCACAAATTATAATAGATAAACAATGGCTGCCAAATGATATAAAATTAAAGAAGAAAGGTGTCAGTGTCATCTGAGGTCTGCAGCCTCAGACGACACTGACATCTGTATGTTCTCTTAAGTAATGGCATAATCTGAGACTTAAAACCAATAATCCATTGTTGGTTAAATATGAAATAGATGGAATGGATAATGCAAGACCTTCCCTGGATTCAGTTTCACTTGAAGTTGCAAGAGGCAGAGAAGGCAGGGTTAAGAGACTAAACACAGCATCATGATTAAAAATCACAAGTCAAATTTGCAGCAAACTATTGGTATGAATGAGAGGAGGGGAAAGAGTCCACTTTGTGGTCACCTCTGTGGTGTTCATCTCTATTGGCCGCAAACATAAATATTAAAAGCACTCACATCTAAAG
This sequence comes from Cebus imitator, assembly GCF_001604975.1. NCBI lineage: Eukaryota > Metazoa > Chordata > Mammalia > Primates > Cebidae > Cebus > Cebus imitator. The sequence goes on along the minus strand of NW_016107339.1, from coordinate 6,636,750 downwards.
CTTCATCCTAAGAAAAATTATTGCTAAAAGGGAATATTGACCTTAGCCCCTGTTTGAAAGAATCTCCATCCAGTGGTCCGGGAGGAATTCACCTCATCAAAGATGAATAATAACAACCAAGAAAGAGATTTTATCAGAAAATTGTTGCATCAGAGTGGATTGTGGCTAAACATATCATCATGAATTAAAAAATAGTAAAGCAATAACCTTTATAAAATAAAGGATTGAAGTAGAGGTATAAACACTCAAAACAAATGTATGGGAAAAAGCCCTTTGCTTGCATTAATCTCTCCTTCTCTGGTCATTTTAAAGCATAATTGTTTGTTCAGCTTAATATTATTTTACATTTTTAATTTTTTGAGTTGGAGTCTCTCTCTGTCACCCAGGTTTGAGTGCAGTGGTGCAAGCTCAATTCACTGCAAACTCTGGCTCATGGGTTCAAATGATTCTCCTGCTTCAGCCTCTCAAGTAGCTGGGAATACAGGCATATACCATCACACCCAGCTACTTGCTCAGCTTAATTTTAAAATCACATCTGCACATGAAACTTTATCTGATTCCTTCAGACTGGGAGTTCTCAATTAGTCACAGAACCAGTTTCTGATTTGGTAGGTCTAGGATGAGAGCTGGGGATTTGCATTTCTAAAATGTTACCAGGTAATAAATGATCAGACTCTTGGTCCGGGGATTATACTTTGGAAACAACTGAACTAGCTTATCTTTCCATCTGCTTCGTGCCTTGCTACTTATATAAGCATTTCTTATACTGAGGCTTGGTCTCCAATCTTTAAACCCTGTTATCAGTGACTCCTCTGATCTCCCTGGAATGGTAGCCCACCTAGTCTTTTCTGAAACTCATATAGATGGGTAGAGAAACAGGAATCAACAAGAAATTATTCTGTAGGTCCTAGCTATAATTTTCTTGTTTAGAAGCCACTTATAAAAGGATCTAACAATTGAGAGAGATCAAGGCTTTTCTTCCTTTAATTTCTAAAAGGGTGAGAAATTATTATGGCTAGATGCTACTTGTTAGGTAGCCTTGCTTTAGGATAAGATATAATTCCAATTCTAAAATTGGCTAAGACTTAATTTTTAGAATGATAGGTTTTCACTTTTAGGCAATGACTGTGTTCCTATGCTAATTTTAAGTGGAAACAGCTCAGGCGATCTATTTTTGGAACCCTAGAAAGAGATAGGGGAAAAAAAGGCATAGTGTTATAGTTTTTGCTGCTGTTAGATTTACCTTTTTCTCTGCCTTCTTGTCTAATGTGTCTACCATGTAGCATTTGAAATGAAAATGGGCGTCAGAAAGAGAAGAGTATTGAAGGAAAGTAATGACAGGAAGGAGGAAATTGAGGATTAGTAGAAGAGGAAGCTAAGAGGAGCTAAGAGAAGGCTCGAGGGAAGGAGAGAACAGCTGGTAGGAGATGTAATGAGGAGAGAAGCCAGAGAGCCAGTGGACTGCAAACGAAGCACAAGCTCCTTTAGGAGAGCTGGAGCTTACTGCTCAATCGGCTTCTCTCCTTCACTGCCACTGCTCTGGTGGAGATCACAGTTGGTTGATAGGCAAATATGGTCAGCATGGAGGGCCAGGCTGTGAAAGAGGAGGGAAGCTGGTGATGTCAGGATGGAACAGGAAGGAATGGCAAAAATGAAAATACAATGATCAAGAGTACTCAGTGATGGCAGAATTAGCATGCATGTCACATGATGAATTTCCACTGTCACTGACTCTTCATTGTTTTCCTTTCCCCTCATCCCAGGAGCTTCATCCCTTTCCCTTCATCCCACTGGGTGCTGGAGGTATACCAGGAGCTGTTTGAGGGTCCCTGCCATTCACATCAGGCAGGTGTACTCCTACTTTAGTAGCTTCAGGAAATATATCTGGCAAAGTCTGATTCTGCAAGTAGACAGAAACAGATGTGTGTCCACTTTGCTGTGCTCCAAAGGTGAAGAGGCTACCTGTCTTGATGTTAAACTGATCACCTTCCATGATACCTCAATTCTGTCCAGTGAAATAAGGCTTTGTGTTTCCAAAAGGGAATATATCAATTTAAAATACATTATTGTAAAGGGAATAATAAATTTAACCGGTGGTAGCTGCAAATACATGTGGGTATATGAATTAATGATATTTATTGAGCTGCTATTTGCTAGACAAAACTGCATAGCTATTTTGTACCAGGGCCTGAACTTGGAATATTTAAATATAAAATGAATGAATCTCTATAACAACTCCGTAGGGTTTATAGGTGAATGAATATAGTCTCCCTTTGGCATTTTTATTCACTTAACATGTATTGACTGCTTATTCTGGTATGGCAACAAGCCCTGGGGATACAACTGTGAATAAGATGTTCATTTCTCTCCCTCTCTTGGAGTTGAGAGCTACGGAGGAAAAGTGAATTTTAAAGAAGGTAATTATCATGTGTGGTAAGTGCCCTGATAAGGGACATGGAGAATGCCAAGAGCATACAAGGGCAGCCAACATAGACTTAGGGGTTAAGAGAAGAACTCCTTAGGGTGTGATCATCGAAAGTGAGAAAATCAGATAAGGGTAGAACAGGCTAAAGGGACAATGGAAAAATGATCCTGGCAGGAGAAACAACATGGGAGAGCCTTGTGAACATGGAGAACCTATAAGGCAACTAAAAATGATTCCTTACAATAAAATGTAGGGTATGAGGGAAGAGTGAACTATTTAGTAGCCAAGGGCCTGGCCTGTATGTCGAATAGCTGGAACGTGAGCTCAGTATTTGAGGCGAAATAACTTTGCTTTTATCATTCTCCACTTTCTTTCTACTTCCTCTATTTACTTTGGGAAATGGATAACAGGGCTCTTAAAAATGGGGTCAGAAAGGACCTTTGGGATGAAGAACAGGGAAGAAAGAAATGGAGATAATTTCAGAAGTAATATATGACAAGCACAGGTGGAATAAATCTTTCATTTAAGCAAATGAAAACTAAAGAGATAAAAGGAGGGAGGAGGTGGGACACAAAAGAAACATTTTAAACTTCTTTCTAAGTTCAGTGTAGATCGTGGTACAGGTGATGCTGTATCTCCTGGTAGTGTTATTCTTTTCCTTAGAACCAGGTGGTAGTTAAATCCTGATTTTGGCCATCCCATTCCAACCCATTCATACACACAGAGAAGGGTAAAGGTTAGCAGTCATCTGGTCTGATCTCCAGATAAGAAGTATGAAGGTTCTGGCATGAGAAGAAACACAGTCTGTTGAAGGACCTTGAGGACAGCAGTGAAAGAAAGGAAGAGTGACGTTTTGTCACAAAGGTGAAGAAGAGTGGGTTCATTTGGAGATGCTCAGACCAGTTAGTTACTGTTCTCATGGCAAATACCTGTTTGCCTTGTTGGAGGACTTGCTGGTCTTGGGCTAAGTTTTGCCTGTGATTTATTTGATGCAGCATGTGTCTATTGGGTTACTAGTTCACAGCCCTGTGTTTGGCCCTATCACTTTTACAAAGAGGCTAATGTGTGGTCCTGACTTTCAAAGGAATTTGTGACCTTATTGTGGGCAAAGTCATGGTTCCAGGAAAAATAATAGTAACAATTCATGGCTTCTCTGTGCATGATTTAAGAAAAGGGGATGTAGAGGTCTATATGGAAGTCCAGTCTCCTCTTTGTACATAGAGGGTACAGTTGTCTTTTGTTAATAACAGCACTGGATGCTTGTGGAGAGAAAAAAACTAAAGGCAGAAATTAGATGGTATGTGCTAGGGAATCAATAGGAGATTTTTAAAAAAGTCATGAAGTTCAGCTTTCCCATCTAAAATTTAGCTCTGAAGATGAACTATTTAAATTGCCCGCAATAAATCCCAGTGATGAGGCGAAGGAAGGACATAGAAGAAAGGGCCTACTTTAGCATATGGTTTTATTATCAGCACGTAGTGATACATACCAGAAGGAAATAAGACAGTTATGAATGAATAAACGGTGGATGGATTGTAGGAGGTTTGGATGAATAAATGGTAGTTTGATTGATTAATAGATGAATAAATGAATGAATGCATTGAGGTAGTTCATTCTAGGCAGGGAATCACATATGGGACCAATTTAGGCGAAAGTGATGAAAGGTGAGTTTTTGGGTGTGAAAAGAAGATGTGAGTATGATAACAATTCCCTGTACACCAACCCTGGAAGATTTTGGCATTCTTGACAGCCTGTATCCATGCAACATTTCAATATAATTCAGAATCTTTTAACAAGGGTTGGATTGTGCAGTTTAGAGTAAACCCCTTGCTTCCAGTTGACGATAAGTATGTACCTTTTGACACAGATGATCATTTTTATGCTACTTTGAATCCTTGCAATTTTTTTCCCCACTAGAGTGAAGTTGCTGGGCTGTTAATAAAGGCCAAAGCCTAGACTCTGGCACCTTTTTCATTTCATTTAGCAAGACTTTCATTTTTCATTTGTCTTCTTTCTGTGACAAGCATAGGCGTATGAGTAACATCAGCCAGTAGACTAATAGAATGCCAGAGAATTAATACTGATGCGTGACTTGCAATAATGACATTTTAATTCTAGATTCAGAAATTATTTATATTTTCTTTAAAGTAGGAGAAACAAAACTTTCCAATGATGTCCCCTTGACTTGTGGCGTTTCTCTGATTTCCCTGACAGTCCCACATTTGTAGCAGTAAATGGGTCAGATGTCACTTTAGACCAATTTTCCAAATTATCCTTGAGCTCTCTAACTCTGCTAGAAAAAATAAATAGAAAATGTCAAACTGAATTTGCTATTTTAACAAATGCAAAATACTGCTGACCGAGGATTAATGACTTTCTTTGTTTCTGGAAAGGCTTCTAACCCCTTGAAATGTGGGGTTGGGGAGGGCTTTGGTACCCTCCAGGCCCCAGATGTAAACTGGTTTATTCTGTTGTCTGCTCGTTTTTGTTAAGGGGCAGGCTAAGTGCTTGTATTAACCGGAAGTTTTCCCATATAAAACAAAGCATAATAGATAGCATAACCATTAATTGGAGTATTTTTCATTTTTCTATAAATCTGTTATGTATATTTACTTTTATATCAATAATTCCTGTAAGATAGATGTAGAAAATAATCAGCATTATTAAAGAGATAAAACTAGTAAAATATGTTGACGTTATTTGAAAATTTGGAAAGTACTTTCATGTGTATAACCTCATTTTATCTTTTCAATAAAGCTAAGAAAAGTAGATGCTAACAATTTAGCTCAACAATTTAATTGAGCTAAAACAATTTAACTCCAGTTTGTTAAACCCCAAACTCCTGCTTTCCTGACATTGCCTCATTACTATGCTGTCAGAGAATTATAAAGTTCGACGGTGAGCAAAATGTTTCCATAAATATTTCTCTTATGGAAAAACATCTCCCAAACAGGCCGTCTGATTATGGAACGCTGTTTCTTAGAATGTAGAAGAGTTAAGGCACAGGTTAAATAAATGATTTGCTCACAGTTTCAGATGACCATCTCTACTTCTTTCCACATCTAGGCAGTGCTAGCAGACATTGGTGAAGCACCTGTCAATTACCAGGTTTTTACAATTTCATGGTATGTGCTTTACACACATTAGCTTATTTCTATTCGTTCAACAACAGGTCACACTCATTTTATAGCCATAAAAACTGGAGCTCTGTGAGAGTACATAATTTTCCTAAAGTCATGCAAAGTCTTGGAACTCAGAGTTGATGTCCTTGGTCCCATAGTCCAAATTGTTATCATACTTTTTCAATGCCTCTGTGCCCCAGCTTCCATTGCTAATGCAATTTGTGAATTAACTGAGTTTGTGTCTAGCATTGCTATCACTTTATATATTCTGGGTCACTGCAGTAGACTCAATAAGGACAACAGGGTGAGGTAATCTATTTTGGTAGGGGCAGTAAAAATGATCAGTTCATGAGAAATACTTAATGGGCAGTTGTCTTTCTGATGTAATTCCTATAATTGTCTGAGTCCAGAGGGCCCATTGCTTATATTCAGTCATTTGGGATACTGAGATTGGATGGAGATCTAGCTTTGCAACTGCATCCCATAGGAGCTTCAGACTTTGGATCAACTTGTTATCACTTTAGGGTAGTGCTGCACAATAGAGCTCTAATGATAGAAATGTCCTATATTTGCACTGTTCAAAAAGGTAATCTCCAGCTACGTGTGACTATGGAGCACTTGAAATATGGCCAGTATGATCAAGGAGCTGCTTTTTACATTTGAATTAATGAAAGTTTACATTGAAATAGCCATGTGGGTCTGGTTGTTTTCATGTTGGAAGGGGCAACTTTAGAAAAAGTAACCATAAAACTAGCGTCAGGTCTCTGGCTTTATACCTCATAATCTTAGCAGCCCAGAAAGAAAATATGATCTTTTCTCCATATTCTTTGAAACATCATGGAATGAAGTAGGCCACCTTATATGTTCACCTCTTATATGCTCACCTCTCAATGAAAGACTAGCATTCTTCACAGCTGTGGAATCATTGGACTTCAGAAAGATGAGATGAGGGAAATCCCATTCCTTGCAAAGGCAATGAAATTCAGGAGAACAATAAAGTAAAAAATCTTTTGAAGGCAGAGACTGTATCTTAGTTCCCATTGCATCTTCCACAAATATTCCTGTGTCTGATGAGAATTAACATCAATGCAAAAACTAGTACACTTTGATTGCTTATTTTGTGCAGGAATTGTTACAGGTGTTACATATAATAGCTCATTTAGTTTTCACACCACCCTGGAAGTAGTTAAACTTACTGTTACTTCCCAAAGTAGGCTCACAGATTATTAAATCATTTTTTAACTTCTCTCATTTCCTTTTATATTAGAGCAGCAGCAGCAGTGGCAGTCAATACTTGTCAAGTGCCTAGTAAGTTCTAATTTCTGGCTTAAGGCAGAACCATCACGTGGTGATCCATGTGAGTGATGTCCCTTGGGGTAGTGCAGTGGACAGACTATGCTGTTCAGAAAGGTTTGCTAAAGAAACGATAGTTCTCTTCCTTCTTCACAGAGTTTCTATACTCTGTGGACACTGGAACACACCCAGATAAAGAAGTGTGTTTATCATGCCCTATGAGATTTGTTGTAAGCAACTATCTTTTTTTTTTTTTTTTTTTTTGCTTTGTTTTTTTTTTTTTTTTTTTTTTTTTTTTTTTTTGAGACAGAGTCTCGCTTTGTTGCCCAGGCTGGAGTGCAGTGGCACAATCTCTGCTCACTGCAATCTCCACCTCCTGGGTTCAGAATTCACCGGACTCAGCCTCCCAAGTTGCTGAGACTAAAGGTGCGTGCCACCACACCTGGCTGATTTTTGTATTTTTAGCAGAGATGGGGTTTCACCATGTTACCCAGGATGGTCGCTATCTCCTGACCTTGTGATCCTCCCATCTTGGCCTGCCAAAGTGCTGGGACTACAGGCATGAGCCACCGTGCCCTGCCGCAACTATCTTTTAAGAACTAGTTCCCATAATCAAATAGACTGTTTGAGAGATACTTCTCCATTACCAGAGACATTTATGAAAATATTTTGGTCACCATTTAACTCCATAATTTTCTGACATCACAGTAGTGTCACAAAATCAGAAAAGCCTGGGTTTTGGGTTGGTCAAACTGGAGGTAAGTTGTTAGCTCAACTATGTCACTAAGGGGTGTCCTCTGGGGTTTCTTTCTAATTGTAAAAGGGAATGACTTTTCATAGGGTTGTCATAGGTATTTAAAAAGTGAGTAAGTGAAAGAAGCTAGTGCCTGGTGACTGGTGGTGATTTAATAGTTGATATTACTATTATTACAAGTAATATTTTCCAACAGGTATGTGGGGTTATAGATGCTGTCCTCAAGAATCTTAATAGAGGAAATAACATAAAAATATAAATAAGTAAAACACAATAGAATAGTTATGTGTGATTAGTATTTGGTAACAAGAATGAGATTACCTCCAGCAAATTATCAGAAAGAATTTCTCAGAAAACAGTGATGGGCTGTACAACAGAAGGCTTTTAAATGATAATTTTTGTCAAATAAGTTGAAAAAGTAGATGCAAATAGTGTTCTGGATTTGGGCTATTGGCAAATAGTACTACCCCTGCTCTTCTAAGCTTTCTGCCTGAAATTCCTGTAGTGTGAGTGACTATGCTCTTTGCTCTACCACCTTAATAATAAGCAGTCTTATTGAAGTCCTTCCTATCTAAGTGAATTTTGTTTTCCTGACTGAGACATTGAGGTGTGGGAGAGTAGAGCCTTAGGGATCCCTATATTGATGTTCCATGGGTAAACCAGGCATGTTCTTGATTCTACCCAAAGTCCAGAGATTTATGTCAAGGATTTCTTTCCAACTTTCAGAAATCTTCACACAGGATTTTAAAGTGCTGTGGGTCATGGCTCCTGAAGAGTCTCACGTTGTGCTAATGAGATACTCTTATCATTTTTTTTTTTAAACTCAGTGACCTTGAATCAGTTTCCAACACTCTAGCCCAAACCTGACTCATGCTTACTTGAGGCTAGGATATCTGCCATCTCATAAATGGTACATTTATGTTTATTGAGTATCACTAATGTATTCAGTAGAAAGATAGTAATTGTTTATAGATGTACTCAGCGAAACCCAATATTTCCATCCAGGAAGCACATGAACAGCTGTTCAGTTTTTCTGATTAGACATATTACAAAACACGGACATAATGAAGATGAGTCCCCTGGGTAACAATGGAACTGGTATTGACGTCAGGTTATGCCGTCTTCCATGCCTACAGCAACAGCAGTGAATCAAATGGTTTTTTCTGCGAAAGCAGTTCAATACAATAACCGCTGAAATGCCTGCTACCTGTTTATTATAATCTCTTTTATCCCTTAGGACCTTTGCCAGCATATTTTTAAAGCCAAATTTTGAGGTCACTATGTAACACTCACTACTAACAATATGTGCACTTTTTCAGACAATGATTAATAAACATAAAGAATTGTTCACTAGGGAAAAATTGTATATTCTTTACGGATTTTTAGAGAGCATTGTCCCAAGCCTAGTAGATCAGCCATAAATGTAATTTCTGAGAAAAATCAAATCTGGAAATAAATCACTACATCCATCTATCAGATATTTCATAAAGAGACTGCAGGTGTCAAGGAAAACAGATAACAAAGGCAAGTGGTAGTCTCTCTTGTTTTTTAAAATGAATACCATAAAAGTTATTTATTTACTGTAATAACATAAAGATCTAGATCTTTCAGACAATATTTTAACATTTTATATTTATATTTATATTTATATTTTATATTCAGTACTGAATATAGATAACCCACTAATGAGTGTTCTCTATGTTGAGTCCAGACATTCCCTTTTATTTTTGTTCATTCTTTCTTTCAAGGACTCAGACTTTCCTTCCAGGTTACTATTTACAAGGATTTTGCTTCCCTAAAGTTTAAGTTTAGAATGAGACACAATAAGTCTGTGTCTTATTGTGTCTTTCACCATTCCTTGCAACTCCCATTAGCATTCACTGTTTCTCTGCTGATTGCTTTTGAGAGGTGGCCTTAATTTTACTGCCAGATTACAAAGTCATGAGAAAAAGGCTTACCCGTGAATATTCTACTTAGTCAAGCTAATACTCTCATGTAAAGGAAATAGGCAGTATTTTCAAACATACATGCACTCAGGTAGTGTATCTCCCATGAGCCTTTCTTAAAACACATACACATGTTCACACGTACACACTTGATAATGGAATAAACTCCAAAACAGGCATAAATGGGGAAAGTGAAATAAAATATCTGGTATTGAGAACTGAATTCATATAAAAATTTAAGTTTGTCTGTTTTATCTTACTCTTTATAGTTGGCATGAATTTTGCTGTGCAAAACATATCACCTCACTCACTTTTCTTAAGTAATTAAATCTAACTACAAGAAGCTATATTGCCTGGACATAGCTGGGAAATTCATTGCCAATAATTTTATTTTAATTTTCTGTATTGGACCCAGGCATACCAGAAGATTACGAGGTGCTCAGCAAAATGCTTTATTTGTTTAAATTCCTGTATCGTCCAAGCCCACTTAGCTTTTTTGAACCCAGGGTTCCTGCTAAGCTCAGTGATAGGAATCTCTGTGAGGGCTGTGAGCTCATCCCCACATCGTTTCTAATAGCCTACCAAGTACCTTCAAGTTTAAACTCTGTGAGGGTGCAGATTTCTATCTGTTTTGTTCACTTGGTGTACTGTCAGCACATAGACAGTGTTTGGCACATAGTAAACCAGAATACTTCATATATGAATGAATGCTATCAGGGAAAAGGAGGAGCATCTTTGCTACTCAGTTCCCAGAAGCTGGAAAAAATTTCACATGATGGCTCTCTTTTCCCCCCTTCCATCCCACCTCTTCTCTCCTAGTACTCTTTCAGACTTTCATCCTTCTGTATTTTCAAAAATGTTTTCAAAGAATAGATATTACTTGTATAATTGGAAATAACTGGACAGATATGGAAATATCTACATAATAATAAAGGGAATCTTTTGCTCTTTTCCTTTTTTTTAAGGACGTGGGACAAAGAACTGTATTTCTATTTCCTGTTACTATCAACTAGTCAAGGGCAGATAATTTACATGTGTCTCATGAAGACTATGATCAACACCATGGATTATAGATGCTTATAATCCACTTAAGCCTATTGATCTTGAGATCTCACTTTTACAGGAGAAATTGTTCTCCATTATTTAGATCACAGTCACTTATCACAAAATGATTTTGAGGAGTCAGTGTAGAGTTACTACATTATTATTATAAAAGATTAACCCTAATTTAAAGCAATTAAGACAAACTTCATACCATAATAAAACATACACATCTGTGTAGCTATAGGAGACTCTGCCCTGTATACAAAGAGACTCTATGTATTGATTCATCTATTGATTGATAGACTTAGCTGAATATCTATATATTTATGTATATATCTATAAGCTGTACAAGAAAGCTGGAATCCAGGATAACTCAAAGTCCTCATTTGAAGAGTGGGCTATGGAGGGTAAGGCAATGAGGTAATAACTTCTCCTAGGTCACATATTATACAAATGGAAGTATTTATGCTAGTTGTGTTAAAAAACAAACACAAAACCTCAGGATCCTGACAAAGTAAGCTTGTTCCCACTCAAATTTTACTCCAATAACCTTGATGGCATGCTCTACTCCACTCAATTACTCAGGCTCCTTTAACCTCTTCAAGGACTAGATGAAGCTGGATGAGTTATAAGGAAGGAGGAGGTACTGAAGATGACCATCATGGCTGGCTTGTACATCTGAAGAGATGTCATTTGTTGAAATGGGTACCTTCATCTATAGCTGTGTTCCCGGGGAACGGAGGTCTGGAACCAGTCTGCCCGGCTTACTCCAGTCCAACACTGAGGGTGGTTCCATGAGCCATATAGTAGGCTTGCCAGTTTCTCAGCTTTTTCTCATGTTTTTGGAGTGAAAGTAAAGAATGAGGGGCATATTTTGTATCTGGGACCCTGTGAAGTCAAGCCTGTGTTATAAATCTAGCTTTAGAGTAGTGGTTCACAAAGTGCACTCATGAAACCAGCAGTAGCAGCGTCTATTGGGACCTGTAGGGTAAGCAAATTCATAGGTTCTACCGCAGACCTATTAGAAGTTCTGGGAGAGGGGCCCATGAACCTGTGTTCTAACAAGGCTTCAGGCAGTTCTCAGGAAGGCAGAGTTTAAAAACCACTGTCCTAGATAATCCGAGAGGAGGCCATTGTGAACCCCTTTGTGGTGTCTTCTTGTATTCACTTGTTCATTTCAGCATCGTCTCTAAGTGCTTACCGAGTACCAGCTACTGCTGCGTTCTTCAGATAGGAGCAGCACTCAGTGTCTCCTTGGTATCCTCCGGGCACAATTTTCATAATCATCCAGAAAGATGTCCCCACAGAATGTAAATCAGGTTTAATACTTGCTGAAACTTAACAGGTTTGGGAAAATAAATCTGCTATAAAACATGGATGTAATACAGTCTGAATAAAATATAATGAATTCTGCAACACTCACTATTTATTTTTCTCCTTATCTTCACTAACGCTCACCCACATTTCTACTAGTAACTAATATTGCCTAAAAATCAAATGTTTAGATTTCAGGTTCTGTGATAGCAGATAATGTCTCCTCTAAATTTTTCAAATTTAGAAAAGTTATGTATGTTAAATGGATATTACCTACAAGATGAAAATAAATGGGACAAAACTGACTATACCAGTCTCTTCTTATCCATGAGGGATACATTACAAGGCCCCCAGTGGATGCCTTAAACCATGGACAGTACTGAACTCTATATATACTATGTCTTTTTCCTATACATACATACTTATGATAAAGTTTAAAATATAAATTAGGCACAGAGGTTAACTACAACAATAATAAAATAAAACAATTAAAACAATTTGCCAACATCACTACTCTTGTGCTTTGGGACCCTTATTAAGTAAAATAAGTGTTATATAAACAGAAGCACTGTTATTCTGCAACAGTCACATAGCTGTCTCAGTGATGAGATGAAGTGATGAATGGGCAGGTAGTGTAGACATCATGGATACCTCTAGACAAAGGGATGATTCATGTCTTTCGCAGGAGGAAGTGGTAGGCAGTGATATTTCATCACACAACTCAGAATGACATACAACTTAAAACTTGCAAATTGTTTATTTCTGAAATTTCCCATTTTATATGTTCAGACCTTACAAAGCAAAACCACAGATAAGAGGGGACTACTGTATTTTTGTGAGTTTTTCCATCTTCCTCTCTAGCTGTATGGTTAGCAAAACAATAAATATGTAACAGAATGAGTTCCTGAGAAACATATTGGAGTCTTGCACTGTCATGAAATTTTGCTTTCCTCTTCCTCATAGAAAGGGAGCTAGAATGTTGTCTTGATTTCTGGCTAGTAAATAATTTTGAGTGTTTCAGAAGTAAAAAAGAAGTTACTGTGCTTTGGAGATACTCTCCAACTATGTTTTTGTTAGCTACTCTTGCAAAGTATGCTCTGTGAGGCGCCTGTTTCGCAAACACCTGAAGAACCTACATTAGCATAGCTCTTTGACATTACATCTCCACACCCATCAATCACTGGAGGTGGACCACCCTGAAAGTGGGGCATGAACTTGGATGAGGCAGCTCTCCTCCACTGAGTTCAACTCTCAAAGAGGCTGGTAGCTGAAGGTAGTCTTTGGGCAGCACTCCTAGCAACTGAGAGAGAAAACCTATTTCTGAAGAGGGGAAAGAAGGGTGCATAACTCAGTGTCCACTGTAGAGTGAGTGGGTACAGCTGTTAGATATAAGGAAATTCATTACTAATATTCACTGTGGTTTGAAGATTGGAGTAGTCTTCAGATTTCAACCTCTTCAATATGGCCACTCATCATTTGATATTTCTGAAACAAAATCTGCGGCTAGACCTGTAATATGTATCAACCGCTTATATCTGCTTTCTCCTCTCCTGGCCCTGCCTCAGAGCTGGCATATTGCCCTCTGGCTCCATTTTGGGGTTGGTGGGAGTCAAAACTGAGAATTTGACATGTGGAAATTTTTAAGTTTGAATGTCAGCAGGGCCCAGCAGCAGTTTAAGTAAACAGTGTCACTTCTGATCAGACCCACCAAGCCCTCTCTACCACACCCATCACTACCTTTAGGATTAACCTAGCTCTTCCCTCTGGATTCAGTTTATCTGACCTCTTCCTTTCTTCTCTCATTCTCTGCAGGTTGGAGAGTGAGATGAGACAATTGAGCACAGTGGTGGTGGTTAAACAAAGATTGATTTTTTTCTAGGAATGAATTTAATTTTCTGGGAGAGATCTGTGGAGGTAGCATCCTAAATAGTTATTTACAAATGGAACTTTAATCCTAAGAAGATATGTTAAATTTCAGGGTCCTATAGGAAGAATAGTTGTAAAATAACTAAAATTAATATTTATTTTAAAATTTATTAATTTGTAATTAAACAGAGAAAAAAATACTTAAACACACAACATTGAGTACCTTCTGAATATGTATAATAGTACTAGGCAACATGGAAGATACAGAAACTTTGACTTAGATGCTCATGTGACCCATCAGGGAAAAGGATGTCTGCTTCAGATAATATGGATCCTCAGGACTCTGGAATCCTTGTGTGGGCACAGTGGAATAATCTGTGAGGTCTGGTTTTAGCCTTAGAAGGATATAGGAACAGATCAGTAGATTAGGAAAGGAGACAAAAAAGCAGTAACAGTGGAGAAATGTAAATGTCATGAGCAAATTTTGTGTTTACCAATGTCAATTTAAGGGATTGAAATTGATATGAAAAATACTTCTCTTTAAAAACGTGTCCGATCTTTATATATAATCACATCAGAAAGCAAGTGCCATTCAAACCTTTAAAATTTGGCAGCAAGTAAATTAGCGCTGTTTAATTCCTTTTTACTATATTTAAAACAATGCCAGCATATTCAAATGGGATTAGTGCTAACAATGCATAACAGAACAGAGCCCCATGTGATGGTTGATTCAGAACTCTAAGCACCCATCATTTTTTCTCTAGAAGAGAACAATTATTGTAGAGTAAGTGGAACAAATGTCTTTCACCTCTTTGTTTCACTAAGCTAATCCTCTTTGTGAAGACGGAGGTGGCGTCCTGAGTTGTTATTGGGATGCAGCACATTTCTCCTCACTGTTTCTGGCTAAAAGCAAGTCTGTTCAACAGTGAACAAGTCACAGATTGATTTTATTAATTGAAGAACTTACCTGCTTTTCTTGATGCTTTGAGCTGAAGGATAAACTTTTAATTTGTGTTCTAATCACAAAAATAGTTTGTAGTTAAAGTTGAATGATACCTTTTCATCTTTTTTTTCTTTACCCTTTCCAATCCTTGCCATTTTTTCTAGGTAACACTGAACTGGTTTTAGTCCAGGATGAGTCCTTTATCCAAATGGAAACAATAAACTAATTGAGACTACATTCTACTGAGACTCAGGATTTTGAAATTAGCACTGATATATTTGGCTCCTTGGCTTGGAAGTGAAAGAAAATCTAGCCTGTTATTTTTGTATTTGTCACATGCTTATTATGAAATGTCTTGAGAGAGTCACTTATCCGTCCCCGGCTGCCACCCCCTAAGCCTGATTCCTGTTTACAAGATTCATGTTAGGAGTATTAAAAAGCCAAATGCATTCAAGACCTAATCTTCTTGTTTGTAATTTAATATATCTTCTTAGGATTAAATTGCTGTTTAGGATGCTACTTCCTTAGATAAGAATAGATCTTGTTTCAAAAGCCTGCTAGAAAATTTAATTCATCCCTAGAAAAAAACCAATCTTTGTTTAACCACCACTGTGCTCAGTAAATTGTCTCATCTTAATCTCCAACCTGCAGAGAGTGGGAGAAGAAAGGAAGAGGTCAGATAAACCATGACTCCAAAGATCAGTGCTAGGTTAATCCTAAGGGTAGTGATGGGTGTGGTAGAGAGGGCTTGGTGGGTCTGATCAGAAGTGACACTGTTTACTTAAACTGCTGCTAGCACCTACCAAAGTTCAGATTTTAAAATTTCCACGTGTCAAATTCTCAATTTTGACTCCCACCAACCCCAAAATGGAGCCAGAGGGCAATATGCCAGTTCTGAGGCAGGGCCAGGAGAGGAGAAAGCAGATATAAGCAGTTGATACATATTACAGGTCTAGCCCCAGATTTTGTTTCAGAAATATCAAATGATTAGCGGCCATATTGAAGAGGTTGAAATCTGAAGACAACTCCAATCTTCAAACCACAGTGAATATTAGTAATGAATTTCCTTATATCTAACAGCTGTACCCACTCACTCTACAGTGGATACTGAGTTATACATCCTTCTTTCCCCCCTTCAGAAATAGGTTTTCTCTCTCAGTTGCTAGGAGTGCTGCCCCAAAACTACCTTCAGCTACCAGCCTCTGAGAGATGGTCTCAGCAGAAGAGAGCTGCTTCATCCAGGTTCATGCCTCATTTTCAGGGTGGTTCACCTCCACACTGATGGGTGACTGATGGTGTGAAGATGTAAACGTTTTCATGGTTAGCCCTTGTTTAATAAACATTCCACCTTCCATGGTTATAAGGATCTCTCTCTTTTTGTTATATCATTTGAAAGTTTTATTTTTAATTATTAATGTCTCAAACTAACTTTTTACAGTAAGGATTAATTTTTTTTGTCTTCTATGAATAATATTATTTCAGCCCTATTCACCGTCTCACTGGAAGGCAATGCAACCTTCATTATACATTGCCTCCATACATATGTGAGTTTCTTTGGGGGTTTTGTGTGATTTTTCTCCTTGACCTATTATGTATATTTCCATTCCAGTGTTTCACCATGTTGGTCAGGCTGGTCTCAAACTCCTGATCTCAGGTAACCCACCTGCCTCAGCCTCCAAAGTGCTAGGATTACAGGTGTGTGCCACCGTGCCCTGCCAATAGCTTTGAGTCTTATTCCTCTTCCTGTCCCTTCTGTTTCATGTTTGTTTGGTCAGGCTGCCATTAAAGGCTGGGTGTTCCTTCCTTTGGAGCAGACAGGAAAGTCAAACTATAGAAGCTCCAGCTTGTGCAAAAGACGATTAACTTCAGCCCTGTCTCCTACCACAATAAATTCCCCAAATCAATCTCCTTCCCTTTTTCTCTCCAGCCATTTTTGGACCAGCTTGGAAAGTCAGTCCTGATCTCCCTGCAAAGCCTCATTATACGAATATAAACCCTTTCATACCTTGATGATGTGTGACATCATCAGTGTTGACATCCAAAACAAATTTTGGGTGGCAATCCATCTTGCATCTGTAGTTTGACCACAAAACAAGGTGTTAATTAATGAGATTGAACTGTAATTCTACTTTTGCTGTCTTTGTCTGGTTTGAGTATCAAGGTTACACTAGACTTTTTGAATGAGCTGAAAAATGTTCAGTCTTTCTAGGGAAGATTTATGTAGGATTAGACTCATTTGTTCCTTAAGTTTTAGTAGAACTCACCTGTAAAACCTGGGGAAGAATATTTTGTAATTTTTTTTAAACTATGGACTAAATTTCTTCAATCATTTTAAGGTGATTCAGGTTTCTTGCTTTTCTTTTCAATCTAAGAAAATTAGAAAATATCCTGTTTCCCTGGGTTATATTGTGGGGTAATTGTGGTAGGAAGTAGAGGAGATAGGGCTGGAGTCAATGGCAGTTTCCATAATGTGAAAGACCTTGTAAAGTGTTGATGCAGGAGAAGTGAATCTTTAAAAAGGTATAGTTTGCATACCATAATAGTCACTTTTTTGAAGTGTACAATTCAGTGGTTTTTAATATACTCACGAAATTGTGTGACAATCGACGATATCCAATTTGTTAAAAACATTTGAAAAATTTTTACTTTTCCACCAGCTTTAATGAGGTATCATGGCCAAATAAAAATTAGATATATTTATGGTGTACAAGGTGATAATTTGATATATGTGTACCTTATGAAATGATTGCCATTATCCAGCTAATTAACATAGCTGCTTTCTCACATAGTTATTGTTTTGTTTTGTTTTGTTTTAGTCGTAAAAATGTATTCTCTTGACATGTTTCAAGTACACAAGACATTATTGTTACCTGTGGATTTTATTACCCCCCAAAAGAAACCTTATACGCGTTAGTAGTCAATCCCTGTATTCTCTCTTACCAGCCCTTGGCAACAATTAATTTTCTATCCCTTTCTATGAATTTACCTAGTCTGGGCATCTCATAATGTGGTTTTATTGTGACTGCTTTTTTTGTTTTTCAGTTAGCATAATGCTTTCAAGGTTCATCTATGTTGTTGCATGTGTTAATACTTCATTTTTATGAACAAATAATATTTCACCGTATGGATATAGCACATTTTGTGTATTTGTCAATTGATAGGCATTTGAGTTCTTTCTGGTTTTTGGCTATTATGAATAGTGCTGCTATGAACATTCATGTTTGGGTTTTTGTGTGGACATGTAATTTGAATCCTTTTCACTAGGAGTGGATTTGCTGTTATATGGTAACTATATGCTTAACTTTTTGTGGAAATGCCAAATTACTTCCAATGTGGTTAAATCATAATTTGTTTCTGTAAGCAATGCTTGTAGGCTACAGTTTCTCTATGTGTTGGCCAAGACTTTTAATTACTCTTCTTTTTTATTATAGTTATCCTAATGGTTGTAAAGAGGTATCTTATTTTGGTTTGATTTGTATTTCTGTAATGACTAATGATTTTGAGAATCTTTTCATTTGCTAATTGTTCATTTATACATATTCTTTGTAGAAACTTCTATTCAAATTCTTTTCCCATTTAAAAATTTCTTGTTGAGTTGTAAGAATTCTTTATTTTAGAGAGATGTTATTCATCAGATGCATGATTTGAAAATATTTTATTTTATTCCATGAACATTTCATATGTGACCTTTTGGAGCATGAAAGTTTTACATTTTGATGAAGTTCAACTTGTTTTTTTTTCCTTTTGTTGCTCATACTTTTGGTATGTCACCTGAGAAAAACTACTGCCTAGGTTAACTGGTTCCAATTTGTTCTTTTGCTTGTGGGTATCCACTTGTCTCAGCACCGTTGGTTTAAAAGACTAATCTTTTCCCTTTATAACATCTTGGAACCCTGGTGAAAAACCAATTGTTCCTAATTGTAAGGATTTATTTCTGGCTCTCAATTGTATTCTGTTGAACTATATGACTAGTCTTATGCTAATACCACAAAGTTGTCAAAATTGATTTGGCTATACGGGTTCCTTGCACTTACATATGAATCTTAGGATCAACTCCTGGCTTTTTGCAAAAAGGCTGCTAACTTGATAGAAATTGCATGTAATGTGTATATCATTTGACATGTGTTGCCATCTTAACCAGAATATCTTCTCCTTCATGAACATGAATATCTTTCAATTTATTGAGGTGTTTTAAAATTTCTTTCCAAGAGTTTTGGTTGTTTTTGTTATACAACTCATACATTTCGTGATAGATTTATTCCTAAATATTTTTTTTCATGCTATTGTAAATAGAATTGTTTCCTTAAAATTATTTTTGGACTGTTCATTTGTAGCATATATACAGTTGATTTGTGTATAGTGATGTTATATCCTGCAACTTTGCTTTTTAGTTGGTTCCTTAAGATTCTCTACGTGCATGACCATGTTTCTGGAAATAAGGATGTATTACTGCTTTTTCAATCAGGGCTCATTTTCTGTCTTTTTGAAAGTTATTAATCTTTGATTTAAATCCTTTGATAGATATAGATCTATTTAGGTTATTTCTACTTTTATTGTGGTTGTGTGTCTTTCAAGGAATTAGTACATTTCATTTGAGTTATCAAATTTATTGGCATAGAGAATCATTCACAGTATTCTTTTATTATCTTTTTAATGTCCATGAGATCAATAGTGGTGATCCTACTTTCCTTGTGTCTTTTCTCTTTACTTCTAAGTTAGCCTGGTTAGAATTTCTCAATTTTATTCACCTTTTAAAATAACCAGCTTTTGGTTTTATTGATTTTTTTATCTATTGTTTTTCTTGTTTTCAATTTCACTTGTGTCTGCTCTAATTTAAATTATTTTTTGTTCTCATTTTGTTTTAAGCCTAATTGAGCATTTTATATAATTTAATTTTGTCTCTTCTCTTAGAATAGGAATGATACTTAAACCTATTTTTTAGTTTTTGCCATATAGTTTTCAGAATATATCTGTAACTAAGACAAATCATCCTTCGAATAATATCATACTGCTTCACAGGTAGCCCAAGAACCATATGACAAAGTATTTCCAATTTGTCCTTCTTGTTTCTTATAACATTACTGTCATTCATAGAAACTTTCCAATATGAAATTCAAAGAAAGAAAGAAAAGTAACTAGACAAAATATCCAAAATGTGGGGGACAAAGTCAAAAGGTATATGCCATGATCACTCAATATATTGTGGTTTTTATTTCTTTAAACAATTATCTTGTAGATCAGTTAAAAATTTAAAAAAAATTGTTTTAATTGTATTGATTTTTTTCTCTGATGTTCTTCCTTTCTGTATGTATGTCCAAATTTTTGACCGATATCCTTTTCTTTTCTGTGGGAAGCCTTTCTTTTAACATTTTAAGAGTCTGTGTCTTGCATCTGTAGTCCCTTGCAAGGTAGGTCTCCTGGTAATAAATTCTCTCATTTCTTGTTTATCTGAGAAAGTATTTTTCTTTCATTTTTAAAGGATAATTTCAGTGGTTATACAATTCTAGGTTGATGGTTTTTTTCTTTCATATTTAAAGAAATATTAAAGGATTTAAATATACTTTAAATATTTCACTGTGCTCTGTACTTACTTTCATGGTTTCTGATGAGAAGTTTGCTGTAAGTGTCCTCATTCTTCTGTAGGTAAACTGCTTTTTTCTCTTTAGAGTCTGTCAAGATTTTTCTCTTTATTGTTGGTTTTCTGCAGTTTGGATATGATGTGCCTATGTTTAGCTTTTGGTATTTATTCTACTTAGTGTTCTTTAAACTTTCTGTATCTTTAGATAAATGTCTATTATTAAATTTGGAAAATGGCCATTATTACTTCAAATATTTCTTCTGTTCCATTATCTGTCTTTTTGTTTCTGGTTAGTTAATTATGCATGTTACAACTTTTGACCTTATCCCCCACCTATTGGATATATTGTTTGGTTATTTTCATTTTTTTTATTTGAATTTATACTGGAAAGTCTTTATTGACCCATTAAAGACTTCAGCTATCTTTGTTGAATTGTCTGTTTCTCCCTTCAATTGTTTCAGTTTTTGCCTGATTTATTTTTGGGGCATTTTGGTAGAAGCATATATATTTATGATTGTTATGTCTTCCTAAAGGACTGACCCTTTTATCATTATAAAATGTTTTTATTTGTCTTTAGTATGCAGTACATTTCTTCTCTCTTGTTGCTTTCGAGATTCTCTCTTTTCTTAAACTTTTGAGAGTTTGATGATAATGTATCTAGTTGGGAATCTCTTTGAGTTTATCCTACTTGATGTTGATTGTGTTTCTTAAAAAAATTTTATGTTTTTAAGCATATTTGGAAAGTTTTCAGCCATTATATCTCTAATATTCCCTCTTCTTCTTTATTTCTCTCTTTCTTGAATTCTTATTTTGCTTAAGTTGATGAACTTGGTATCATATGTCTCTGAGGCTATATACATTTTTTTCTTTCTGTTTCTCAAAATGCATAATCAGAATTGACCTATTTTCAAAAATTACATGTTTGTTCTTCTGCCAACTCAAATCTTTTGTTGAGCTTCTCTCGTGAACTTTTCAATTGTTGTATTTTTCAACTCCAGAATATCTGATTTTTCTTTTTTATATTTTTCTGCCTCTTTATTGATGTTTGTATTTGGTGATACATCATTCTCATAATTTCTTTGAGTTATTTAGACATTATCCTTTCCATCTTTCTTTTGAGTCTCGCTCTGTCACCCAGGCAGGATTGCAGTGGCACAACCTTGGATCACTACAAATTCTGCCTCCTGGGTTCAAGAAATTCTCATGCTTCAGCTTCCCAAGTAGCTGGGATTACAGGCCCATGTCAACCACACCTGATATTTTTAGTAGAGAAGGGATTTTGCTATGTTGGCTAGGCTAGCCTCGAATGCCTGGACTCAAGTGATCTGCCTGCCTCAGCCTCCCAAAGTGCTAGAATTACAGGAGTGAGCTAACATGTCCAGCCTAATTCTTTAAAAATGTTTAAAAATTGGTCAGGCATGGTGGCCTATGCCTGTAATCCCAGCATTTTGGGAAGCTGAGGAGTACAGATTGCCTGAGGCCAGGAGTGGAGACCAGCCTGGCTAACATGGTAAAACCCTGTCTCAACTAAAAATACAAAAAATATCTGGGCATGGCGGCACATGCCTGTAGTCCTAGCTACTTGGGAGGCTGAGGCAGGAGAATTGCTTGAACTTGGCAGGTGGAGGTTGCGGTGAGCTGAGATTGCACCACTGCACTTCAAACTGGGCAACATAGCAAGACTCTGTCTCAAAAAAAAAAAAAAAATTAAACAATGTCTGATTTAAAGTCTTTGTATAGTAAGCCCAGTGTCTGGGTTTTCTCAGGGGCACTAGAAATTTGTTAAGGGGAAAAATTTGGGGAGATGAAAAATGATACCAGATGAAAATATGCATCTAGACAAAACAATGAGGAAAACTGATAGTCTAACCTTGAAGTTCTCTGAAAGCCAGAAGTAAAGGCTAAGGCATAACTATAACCTGCCTGCTGGAACATTGTACACAAACTTCAATACCTACACAGAGTCCCTTATAAAAGTTGGGAGACTTATTGGTTCAAGACATTTAAAGAAATTTCTGTACAATTATTAGGTGACCAATGAGCTAACCAAGTAGAGACTGCTTGGTTTCATATGACCGAAAATACATTTTTGTTTTTGCAGAATTACTTCAGGAATGTTACTAAATAACAGAAACAATAACACAAAAACAAGTGGCAACAACAACACACCTGATGAGTTGAGAGGAAATCTAATTTTGATAGTTGCCACTGTATTTTTATTTATTTATTTTATTTTGTTTTTTAGAAGACAGGGTCTCACTCTGTCATTCAGGCTGGGGTGCAGTGGCATGATCATAGCTCACTGCAGCCTCAGAATCCTGAGCTCAAGCAATTCTCCTGTCTCAGCTTTCTGAGCAGCTAGGACTTTATGAGCACACTACCACACCTGGTTAATTTTTGTATTTTTTGTAGAGATGGGGTTCTCACTATTAAGACCAGGCTGGTCTTAAACTCCTGGCCACAAGTGATCCTTCTGCCTAAGCCTCCCCTTACTATGGGTTGTATTTTTCTGCTTTTCTTTCCTACCTCATAATGTTTCCTTGGATGACAGGTTTTATAAATTTTACTTTTTTGGATTCTGGATATTTTTATATTCTTCGAAATCTTCTTGAGCTTTATTTAGGGGTGAAGTTATTTGGAAACATATTGATCTTCTTTGATTTTGCATTTATTAGCAGTTAGGCAGCTCTAGAGCAGTGGTCAGTCTAGGGAAAAATATTGCCCACTGTTAATTTAGACCCTATTGTATAGTTTGCCCAATGGCACATAAAATATCAATCTTCCAGCTTAACTGGTAGGAACACACATTGTTTCTGGCCCCATGTAAATGCTCGAGCACTTTTGCCTTTAATCCTATCAGACAGTTCTTTCCCTAGCCTTCGGTAGTTTGCAAATACTACATGCTGATCAGTACACTGGAATATTTGTGGCAGACTCTCTGTGAAGCTCTCTTCTGGTAGTATGTTCCTCAGACTCTAGCCAACGCAGTCTCTCTAGATTCTAAACCAAGTATTTTCAACTCTGAAAGTCTTTGGGGCTCTTCCTGGGCTGTCCTCTTTTCACTAAAGAGTATGAGATTTCTTTCCAGGCAGTAAGCAGAGGCAATTTTAGGGCCAAAATTGTTTGTGTTCCATCTTCAGAGATCAGTGTCTTTTACTGCATGGTGCTCAGTGTCTTGGAA
Organism: Cebus imitator; assembly: GCF_001604975.1. NCBI lineage: Eukaryota > Metazoa > Chordata > Mammalia > Primates > Cebidae > Cebus > Cebus imitator. Next base: position 6,613,284 of record NW_016107339.1, on the reverse strand, counting down.
ATGATTGCTTTCTATATTTTTCTGCTTTTTCTTAAAAATTGTTTCAGAAAGGAAAATAAATCCAATACCTGCTACTCCATCTTGTACAGAAGTGTATAAGTTCATTAAAACTGTATGTGAGCTTCAAATTAATGCATTTGTATTACTTGTGCTTTAGTAAACTTTGTCTTTTTAATGGAAATTAATTCAAGAAACTTCTAGTTATGTGGCCAGCTTCTGACACTCATAGACTCAACTCCATGTGTTTTTCCTTCAAGAGTAAGTCCACAATGGTTAGGAATCACTCAAGCTTGCTTTAGAGGAAGCTTATGTCTCTGAATCCTGTTCTAGTACATAGTCCTGCATTTAAACAATAGGTTAAAAATAAACAGTGATGATACAGAAATTGTAAAGTTGAAAAAAAAGTTTGAGTTATTTCAATTCTATCATTTTACAGGATAACTTAGAGTTTTTATTTGTGTTTTAAATTTAAACAAGTAAAACGTAGTATGAACTGTAATGGATAATATTTTTGTTTGGTAAGTGTAAAGTTCAGTTCACATAGGAATATTTTACTGATTTTGACTAGTAAGTTTAAAATTACAATTTATTATTTTAAAACTATTTTTCAAACCATGAGACTTATAATGTTGCTCACTATTTAATAATTGGCTGTGAAAATAATTGTCATTTAGAAGAGGGGGATACTGTCATGCACAGTCCAAGAAATAATCATTAAACAGACAACCCACAGAATAGGAGAAAATATTTACAAACTATGCATCTGATAAAGAACTAATATCCAGAATTTGCAAGGAACTCAAACAAATCAGCAATAAAAATAAAATAATTCTATGAAAAAGTGGGAAAATGGCATAAATAGATACATATTTTCCAAAGAAGATATGCAAATGGCCAACAAACATGAAAAATGCTCAAAATCACTAATCATCAGGGAAATGCAAGTGAAAACCACAAGGAGATACCACCTTGCCCCAGGTAGGATGGCCATTATTAAAAAGTCAAAAAACAATAGATTTTGGCATGGATGTTGTGAAAAAGGAATATATACACTGCTGATTGGAATGCAAATTAGTGCAACCTTGAAGGAAAACTATGGAGATTTCTTAAAGAACTAAAAGTAGATCTGTCATTCAATTTAACAATCCAATTACTGGGTATCTAATCAAAAGAAAAGAAGGCAGTATATCAAAAAGATATCTGCACATATATGTTTATCACAGCACAATTCAAAATTGCAAAAATATGGAACCAACCTAAGTTCCCATCAACTGATGAGTAGATAAAGAAAATGTGGCATACAGGTATATACAACATGCAATACTACTCAGCCATAAAAAAGAATGAAATAATGTATTTTGCAGCAACTTGGTTGGAATTGGAGGCCATTATTCTAAGTGAAGTAATCCAGGAATTGAGAACTAAATATTCTATATTCTCACTTATAAGTGGGAGCTAAGCTATGAGTATGCAAAGTCATACAGAGCGATATAATGAAATTTGGAGACGCAGAAGGGGCATGGTGGGAGTGGGGTGAGGGATATGAAGTTACATACTGCTTATAACATACACTGCTTGGTGATGACTGCACTAAAATCTCAGACTTCACTATACAATTTGTCCATGTAACAAAGAAACACTTGTACCCCCAAAGCTATTGAAATGCACAAGATTTTTTTTTTTAAAAAAGAGGGGAATACTTAAAAAAAATACACTGTACTTTTCAAATACATAAGGTATGCCTCTATGCAAAGGTTATGTCTACTTATAAGTCACACACTCAGGCAAGTCCAAAGCCATGGCTTCCCACTAAGTATTGATAGTTTATTTACAACCTTCTAAATAATAAAATATTTTATCAACCAGGTGTAATTTCTTTCATAGCCAATATTAAATTCTATCTTTATTAGGTTTCCAAGGGATCAGAACTAGGAAGTCACCTCAAAGTTATCCATAGAATAAGATAATGTATTTCATTTACTTTTTACCCAGATGTGTGTACAGAGACAATATATTTATAATTTTATAAAAATATATGATAAATACCCAAAATGAGGTATAAAATTATTATAGAAACTTGTAGAATGATGATTTATTTAAACTGGAGGGATGGGAGAAGTTTCCCTAGTAGGTATAAATTTTAGTTAAGCCTTGAAATGTGATCAGGAAGACTTCCATGGATAAAAAACAGTTTTCACAGGTTGAGGAAGAAACTTGCTTCATTGCTACTAATAAATGGATTTCTTTTGAAAGCTGTATTGACTCTTAAAATCTACTTGCACTTTCCTAGAGAGATGGATTAGCAGGAATAAAGGTTATTAGATGATCTTTTAAGGTCACAAGTCAACAAAATATTAATATACCCCTGGGCTTACTCTAATAAATTCAAAATCTAGTGCTGTATTCTTTAAGATACAAAGAGACATACAAAAATAAACTATCCTTCATCCTGAGATTTCTTTTTTCCAATTTGAGTTAACATTAGAAAAGGAATTATAAGAAATTCTTCCATCAGAATTTAGACCCACTTCTCTTAAATGATCTCTACATTTCTGAGCAGTACAGAATCACCACAGCTATCTTTCCTAGTAAATATTCAATGGAATGGCACCATAAATTCTGTTTGTGTTCCAAAAAAAGAGTAAAAGTTTCACGAATTTTTTTCTTCCCTTCCTTAATTGAAGTCTTCAGTTACAAAAAAGAATATGATGGCTTTTAGGAACCTGAAACCATGAAATTAAATGTAATTACTTTGTTCCTTTTTCTTTTTAAAACCATTTGTGTTAAAATGTTAGAAATTAAATTAAATTACTCTAAATTAAAAGGCATGCTTATGGCATTTTGCAAGATGAGCAAAAATTCTAATAAGAAATAAATGCTGGTCATGTGGACAGTGTGGGGTAGGAAAGCTCTCAGTACTCTGTAACTGTTTCTACTGCTATTTCCTTTGCTTTTCAAATCATTACTTCGAAGTTTTAGACAGCTATAAAATGCACTGCTGATACTAAACAGGCCACCTACTAATGTTTAATGACTGGAACATAATTATTTAGACATAACTGCAGACTAATACATTTTCCTACTTTGAAGTAGGCCTATTTAGTAAAGATAAATTCAAAAGATTTTTCAAAGATCAAGAAAGTTTCACATATTTTTTGAAACATAGCAAATGTCTCTATTCAGCATACACAAACATGAGAAATACAAGAAGGAGATGCGAGTTGGTTGAACCAGGAAAGTGGTACTTTTTAAATAGAATTCTTAGGTCTTAGAAGAAAAAGAAAGCTGTATTGGACTGCTGTAATAAAAGCTTTAATTGCCTTGCTTAATCAACAATCTGCTTCCTGTTATTAAAGATAAAGGAGAAATTCACCTGTGGAAGCTCTTTCTTCAAGAAGAGTTATTGTGAATGCCAAAGTAATTGTGGTGTCACAGAAGAGAAATGTGTGTGTGGTATTTGAATGGATATTAACTGAAGAAGGGCTCCTACCTAGTTTAATTAACTGGTGTGTAAATCGCAAAAGAATATCAGAAATATTTTTAAATAAATTGTAAGCAATTTTATTGATGTGAAAGCCTGTGTGTTTATAGGTTACATTCCGCTTTTAAAAAATATTTTCATAATTCAAAGTTTTGTTGGATTTCATCATGACCTTGTTTCTATTAGAAAATGTTTTGTGTATAGGAGTTATTTTCACCTCTTTTAGTAATGGCTAATTTTATATATCAACTTGACTGGGTGCTGGTGCGTCCACTATTGGTTAAACATTAATTCTTGGTTTGTCTGTTAGTGTGTTCTGGAAGAGATTAGCATTTGAACTGGTACACTGAGTAAAGCAGACTGCCCTCCCCAATGTGAATGGGCCTCATCCCATCTATTGTGGGACTGAAGAGAACAAAAAACTGAGGAAGAGAGAATTGTCTCTCTCTGTCTGACTACTATGCTTGAACATCTCTGTTCCCTGGACTGGGATTTATATCATCAACACTATTGGTTTTCAGGCTTTTGGACTTGGACTAGAACTTATACCATTGCTTCTTCTGGTTCTCAGATATTCAGACTGGACTAGAACTATACTACCAACTTCTTAAGTCTCCAGCTTGCAGATGCCAGATCATAGCACTTCTCAGTCTGTATAAATCAAATTCCTTTTTTCTTATAATAGGTAGAAATATGAATATATATTTCAACATATACATATTTAAATATAATCAATAGGATAGCTACATATATGCATATATATCCAATTGATTCTGTTTCTCTGGAAAATCCTAATAAATCTTTATAATTAGTTTAGGAAACTTCTAATAACTTAAGAAGTTTCCAACTACTTTCTGGCTTCAGATTTGCTCTTAAGAATAGGTGCTTGTAGAGTTCCTGAAGGAAGCACTAAACATGTAAAGGAACAAGTGTTACAAGCCACTGCAAAAATGTACCAAATTTTAAAGACCCTCCATACTATGAAGAAACTGCATCAACTAATGGGCAAAACAAACAGCTAGCATGAAAATAGCAGAATCAAATTCATACATAACAATATTAACCTTAAATGTAAAGGGGCCAAATGCCCCAATTAAAAGACACAGACTAGCAAATTGGATAACGAGTCAAGACTCATTGGTGTGCTGTATTCAGGGGACTCATCTCACGAGCAGAGACACACACAGGCCCAAAATAAAGGGATGGAGGAAGATCTACCAAGAAAATTGAAACAAAAAAAGAGCAGGGGCCATAATCCCTGTCTCTGATTAAACAGATTTAAACCAACAGAGATCAAAAGAGACACGGGCATTTCTTAATGGTAAAGGGATCAATGCAGCAAGAAGAGCTAACTATCCTAAATATATATCCACCCAATACAGGAGCATCTAGATACATAAAGCAAGTTCTTAATGACCTACAAAGAGATGTAGACTCCCATACAATAAATGTGGGAGACTCTAACACCCACTGTCAGTGTTAGATCAATGAGACAGAAAATTAAAAAGGATATCTAGGACTTAAACTCAGGTCTGGACCAAGCTGACCTAGTAGACATTTACAGACCTCTCCACCCCAAATCCGCAGAATATACATACTTCTCAGCACCACATCACACTTATAAAATTGACCACATAATTGAGAATAAAACACTCCTCAGCAAATGCAAAAGAATGGAAATTATGACAAACAGTCTCTCAAACCACAGAGCAATCAAATTAGAGCTCAGGATTAAGAAACTCACTCAAAAATCACACAACTACATGGTAACTGAACAACCTGCTCCTGAATGACTACTAGGTAAATAATGAAGTGAAGACAGAAATAAAGAAGTTCTTTGAAACCAATGAGAATGAAGACATAATGTACCAAAATCTCTGGGACATGTTTAAAGCAGTGTCTAGAAGGAAATTTATAGCACTAAATGCCCACAAGAGAAGTGAAGAAAGATCTAAAATCGATACCTAACATCACAATTGAAAGAACTAGAGGAGCAAGATCAAACAGATTCAAAGGCTAGCAGAAGAAAATAAATAACTAAGATCAGAGCAGAACTGAAGAAGATAGAGACACAAAAAACCCTTCAAAATATTAATAAATCCAGGAGCAGGTCTTTTGAAAGGATCAACAAAATAGATAGGTCGCTAGCCAGATTAATAAAGAAGAAAAGATAGAAGAATCACATAGATGCAATAAAAAATGATAAAGGGGATATTACCACCAATCCCACTGAAATACAAGCTAACACCAGAGAAGACTATAAATACCTCTGTGCAAATAAACCAGTATGTCTAAAAGAAATGGATGAATTCCTGGACACTTATACTCTCCCAGGACTAAACCAGGAAGGTGTTGAATCCCTGAATAGAACAATATCAAGACCTGAAATTGAGGCAGCAATTCATAGCCTACCAACCCAAAAAAGTCCAGTACCAGACGGGTTAACAGCTGAATTCCACCAGAGGTACAAAGAGGAGTTGGTACCATACCTTCTGAAACTATTCCAAACAATAAAAAAGGAGGGAATCTCCCTAACTCATTTTGTGAGACCAACATCATCCTGATACCGAAACCTGGCAGAGAGACAACTAAAAAAGAAAATTTTAGGCCAATATCTATGATGAACATCAATGCAAAAATCTTCAGTAAAATGCTGGCAAACTGAATGCAACAACATATCAAAAAACTTATCCATCAAGATCAAGTAGGCTTTATCCCTGGGATGCAAGGCTGGTTCAACATATATAACAAATCTATAAACATAATCTATCATATGAACAGCACCAAAGACAAAAACCACATCATTACCTCAATAAATGCAAGAAGGCCTTTGACAAAATTCAACAGCCCTTTATACTAAAAACTCTCAATAAACTACGTATTGATGGAACGAATCTCAAGGTCATAAGAGCTATTTATGACAAACCCACAGCCAATACCATACTGAATGAGCAAAAGCTAAAAGCGTTCCCTTTGAAAATCAGCACAAGACAAGGATGCCCTATCTCACCACTCCTATTCAACATAGTAGTAGAAGTTCTGGCCGGTGCAATCAGGCAAGAGAAAGAAAGAAAGGTATTCAATTAGGAAAAGAGGAAGTCAAATTGTCTTTATTTGCAGATGACATAATTGTACATTTAGAAGACCCCATCATCTCAGCACAAAATCTCCTTAAACTGATAAGCAACTGCAGCAAAGTCTCAGGATACAAAGTCTATGTGCAAAAATTACAAGCATTCCAATACACTAATAACAGACAAACAGAGAGTCAAATTATGAGTGAACTCCCATTCACAATTGCTACAAAGAGAATAAAATACCAGGAATACAACTAGCAAGGGATGTGAAGGACATCTTCAAGGAGAACTACAAACCACTGCTCAAGGAAATAAGAGAGGACACAATCACCTGGAAAAACATTCCATGCTCATGGTAAGGAAGATCAATATAGTGAACATGGCCATATTGCCCAAAGTAATTTATAGATTCGATGCTATCCCCATGAATCTACCATTGATTTTCTTCACAAAATTGGGGAAAAAAAGTCTTAAATTTCATATGGAACCAAAAAGAGCTGGCATAGCCAAGAAAATTCTAAGCAAAAAAAAAAAAAAAAAAAAATGCTGGAGGCATCACCACACTTGACTTCAAACTTACTACAAGGCTCCAATAATCAAAACAACATGGTACTGCCACCAAAACATACATATAGAATAGACCAGTGGAACAGAACAGAGGCCTCAGAAATAATGCCACACATCTAAAACCATCTGACCTTTGACAAACCTGACAAAAACAAGCAATAAGAAAAGGATTCCCTATTTAATAAATGGTGCTGGCAAAACTGGTTAGCCATATGCAGAAAGCTGAAACTTGATCCCTTCCTTACACCTTATACAAAAATTAACTCCAAGTGGATTAAAGATTTAAGCAGAAGACCTAACACCATAAAAACCCCGGGAGAAAAGCTAGGCATTACCATTCAGGACATAGGTATGGCAAGGACTTCTTGACAAAAATGCCAAAAGCAATGGCAATGAAAGCCAAAATAGACAAATAGGATTTAATTAAACTAAAGAGTTTCTGCACAACAAAAGAAACCATCATTAGAGTGAACTGGCAACCAACACAATGGGAAAAAAATTTTGCAATCTACCCATCTGACAAAGGGCTAATATCCAGAATCTACAAAGAATTAAACAAATTTACAAGAAAAAAACAACCCCATCAAAAAGTGGGTGAAGGATATGAACAGACTCTTCTCAAAAGAAGACATTTATACAACCAAGATACATGTGAAAAAAACCTCATCATCACTGGTTATTAGAGAAATGCAAATGAAAACCACATTGAGATACTATATCACACCAGTTAGAATGGTGATTATTAAAAAATCTGTAGACAACAGATGCAGAAGAGGATGTGAAAACACAGGAATGCTTTTACACTGTTGTTGGGAGTGTAAATTAGTTTGACAATTGTGGAAGACACTGTGGCAATTCCTCAAGGATCTAGAACTAGGAATACCATTTGACCCAGCAATCCCATTACTGGGTGTATACCCAAAGGATTATAAATCATTCTATTATAAAGACACATGCACATGTATATTTATTGCAGCACTGTTCACAATAGCAAAGACGTGGAACCAACCCAAATACTCATCAATAATAGACTGGATAAAGAAAATGTGGCATATGTACACCATGAAATACTTTGCAGCCATAAAATAGGATGAATTCATGTCCTTTGCAGGGACATGGGTATATCTGGAAGCCATCATTCTCAGCAAACTGAAACAAACAGAAAACCAAACACTACATATTCTTGCTTATAAGTGGGTGATGAACAATGAGAACACTTGGACACAGGGATGGGAACATCACACACCAGGGCCTGTTGGGATGTGAGGGGCTAGGCAAGCGATAGCAGGGGGTGGGGCACTAGGGGAGGGATAGCATTAGGAGAAATACCTAAGGTAGATGACGGGATGAAGGATGGAGTAAACCACCATGGCACATGTATACCTATGTAACAGACCTGCACACTCTTCACATGTATCCCAGAACTTAAGAATAATAATTAAAAGGAAAGTCAAAAAAATAATAGGTACTTGTATTCAAAAAATGGAACACAGTTTTCCTTTTATTACATTATTCTTAAAATATGAACAAATAATGGGCACTGCTAGAATATTACCTTCCAGATATATTTGCATTTAGGATGGTACATTTTATATTTAAGAGTCTATTATGTATGTGCAAAAGTAAGAAGCAGTGATATATTGTACATATCTCATAGAATGTTCAATATACATTTTGATTTTACTTATTATGTGATCTTGGCCAAGTTAATAAATTAATCCCACTATTTGACCACCGAGTATCTGTGATACATAGTGTAATATACCTCATGAACCTCATCATCCAAGTGTTACCTAGCAAACAAAACACAACTCAAAACACACATTAAAAACCCAAATGACAAGGAAAAACCCACCTCAGACAAATGACAACCCACCATTAGGACTGTATTTTCACTCCAAGTGACTTTGGATTCTGAATGCTTTGAAAGAAGTGTATACAGTGATGTGAGGGTATATAGCAGGGAAACTTGTGGTTTCTGAAGAGTCAGGGCAAATTTTCTGAAGAAATAATAAAGAATAATAGGGATTTACTAGTAAGGATGAGGGTGGAAAATTTCTTTTAATTTTTGTTGGTTCATAGTAGGTGTATATGTTTATGGGGTATATGAGATATTTTGATACAGGAAGCCATGTATAACAACCACTTGAAGGTAAATGGGGTATCCATCACCTCAAACATTTATCCTTTGTGTTACAAATAATTTAATTATACTCTATTAGTTACTTTCTAAATGTCCGATTAAATTAGTACTGACTATAATTACTCTGTTGCAGTATCAAATGCCAATTCTTACTCATTCTTTGTATTTTCTGTAAGGATTAACCATCTGCCCACCTCCCCACATGCTGGTAAGCATCTTTTTCCTCTCTTTCTCCATGAGTTCAATTCTTTTAATTTTAAGCGCCCACAAGTACATGAGAACATATGATGTTTGTCTTTCTGTGCTGGCTTATCTCATGTAACTTAATGTCCTCCAGTTCCATTCATGTTGCTGCAAATGACAGGATCTCCTTCTCTCTTTTTCTAATGGCCAAATAGTACTCCATTGTGTATATGTTCCTCATTTTCTTTATTCATTCATCTGTTGATGGATGCTTAGATTGCTTCCAAATCTTAGCTATTGTATACAGTGCTACAACAAACACAGGAGTGCAGATGTCTCTTCAATATACTGAATTTCTTTCTTTTGAGTATATACCTTAAAGGTAGGATTACTGGATCATATGGTTACTCTCCTTTGAGTTTTTTGAGCAACTGTCAAACTGTTCTCCATACTGATTGTACTAATTTACATTTGGGGGTGAGAAATTTCTGTGCAGAGTGAAAAACATGTAAAACCACCGAGGTAGAAGAAATATGGCACATAGGAGACACATAGAAGATAGCATCATATATAAAGTCCAATTTATTTGGAGGGTCAAAAAGGAAAGGAAAATAATATGAGATAAATTTTGAGAGGCAGGCAGGGTTGGAGCAACAAAGGACTGATTGACAGGGTATGCAAGTAACTTGGGACAATCTCTATTTATATTTGCCCTGGAATAATTTTTAATATTTTCACACACATACACACACACACACACAAACACACACACACACACGTATGCACACACTCCTCTTAAAAGTGTCCTGGCTTTGAAAATACATTTTATGGAATTTTACTTTTAGGCCACATTAAGGATTTCAGTCTTTAAGAACAATGGAGAATGTTATATTGTTTTGAAGCAGCGAATGGTCACATTTCTATTTGTATTTTATAAAGAGAATGCTCAATAATTTTGAGAGTAATCATTTGATTGCTAGTTGGTAAAATGAATGACATCATTCCAAGGGAGAGACAAATGACAGCTTGAAGGAGAAAAGATACTCTCAGTGGAGATGAACAAAATGGATGAACCAAAGACTTATTTAGAAAGTAAATTAGCTCATGGTGATGAATTGCATAGGTTAGAGGAAAGGAGGGTATTGGCTCCTGAGTTTCTGGATAAATACCACTTGCTAAGATGAAATACCAAGTGAGATAACCAATATCTGGAGGGAAAACCACAAGTTTGTTTTAGGATAATTTGAGTTTGAAGTGCTTTTGAATTATCCAAGTAAAAGAGGTTAAATATAAGTGTGTTTGAAACTCAGAAATCAGAGCTGGAGATGTGAATCTACTGCCAATTTCATGGAGCCTAGAATTTGGAGTGCCTAGAAGAAAGTTTCTTAATCTAAGCACTATTGACATTTTGGGTTGGTGAATTATTTGTTGTAGGGGAGTGATTTCATGCATTGTGTCTTTATATCAGAATCCCAGCTGTGTCCCCTAGATGTCAGTAGCACACCTTTCCCAGCTGTGATAATCAAAAATGTCTCCAGATATTGCCAAATGCAGCTAGGTGGGGTGGCAGGACAAAACCTCTCCTGTTGAATACCTGGCCTGAAATTACAGTATAGTGTGAAAGGCTGGCCTAAGATTGAGTCTTGAGGTCTCTTACATTTAATGGTTAAGTAGAGGAAATAAAAGAAAAGGTCAGAGAAGTAGGAAGAAGCCAGATGAATGTTGGGTACCAGTTAGTTATTGTCGTAATGATTCCATGGAGCATAATTTTATGGGCTGACTTGTGTCCTTCCAAAATTCATATGTTGAAGCCCTAAATGACAGTACTTCAGAATGTGACTGTGTTTGGAGACAAATCCTTTAATGAGGTTATTAAGTTAAAATTAGACAATTGACTTAACTGACAAAATTTGGACACACAAAGAGACAACAGGAATGCATACGCACAAAGAAAAACAAAACACGTGAGGTTGTCATCAGAAGGTAGTCATCTGCAATTTTCAGATAAACCTGTTAACACCTTAATCTTGAATTTTCAGCCTTCAGAATTGGGGGAATATAAATTTCTATTGTTTCAACCACCCAGTCTGTGGTATTTTATGTCAGTCTTTGGAAATGCACACCTCAGCCTTAAAATCCATGGTTAAAAGAACAATAATTTAAATTGCTTGAACCCAGGAAGCGGAGGTTGCGTTGAGCCGAGATCGCGCCATTGCACTCCAGCCTGGGTAACAAGAGCAAAACTCTGTCTCAAAAAGGGAAAAAAAAAAAAAAAAAAAAGAGCAATCATTTATGCTCACTGTTTGGCTGGGGTATATGGCCAATCTGTGGCTAGATAGTTCTGCTTCAGGCTTTGATGACTGGGATGGCTCTGCTTTGAATGAAAATCTTGGAGTTGGCTGGTGAGGTTCTGCTTTATGTGTCTTTCCAACTCCCGAAGGCAGGGCCAGCTGGAGTGCGTTTTCCTTGACAGAAGTATGAGTACAAGAGAATGAGTTTCTAGATTGGAACTGCCTCACTATCATTTCCAAATCATTCATTCCGTGGTCCAAAGTAGCCACTTAGAGAAACCCAAAGTCTAGGAGGTAAGGAAATATACTCTGACCATGTTGAGACTGTGGGGAATATATAGATGTAGGGCAGTGTGAAGCATTGAAAGCAATAATTCAACTGTTCACATTGGACAGAGAGGCCAAGGAGTGATATTTTCCAGACAGAAGGGAGTAGTCATCAGTGTTGAGTAAAATGGAGAGGTTATGGGTCATGTAAGATGACTATGAATGCCCAGTAGCTTTAACAACAGGATGATAACTGGTAAATTAAATTTAATGAGGAATTGTGTATATGTGTGTGGAATGATAGAGGTGGGAGCCTTAGCTAAAACCAGGATTGAATTGTCAAATTAGACTCATACATATCTGATATCATACTCCATGTCCAGCTTTTCAAATAATTCAGTGATATCGGCAATCAAGTAGCAAAGACAAATAAGAGAGATGTCTGAGACATCCCACATGGTTACATTGGCACTTTCTTCTTTTGTTGCATATATACTCTCTGGTTCTGGATAAAAAATGAGACCTCCAAGTGAGATTGTTACCTCACATAGCAGAGTGTATTTATGTGGTTAATTCTATAATGCTAATAATTATATAAGTTACTTGACATTCTCCAGGCAGTTATGTTTCACATAATTGATATTAGATTTATTAATTATAAGTAATCCTTAACCAAAGACATCTTGCTAAGGCCATTGTATATATAAAGACTACTAGCAAATATTATTCTATTTATCTAGAGGTCCAGCTGAAAAGGAAATTAGACCAGATTATTTGCCTTCTTTTCCTTTCCTGGAGGGAAGTAAACTTATCCTGTATGAGGTGGAGAGCAGGGCTGTAAGCTAGATGTCAAAATCTTCTATGAGTGATACACCTTGATCTAGAAGTTTATAATGACTGCAGCTAGGAGGAAAAGTAGGTGATCAAGTCATATAATATCTCTCATATCCCTAGAGCTTAAAAAATATTGACACTCAACACAAGCTCTGTAAGTATCTATTAAATGAGTTAAGACATGAATGCATGAATGAGTCTCAGAGGGACAGAAGCAGCAATTGGGAGGCTGGAGGACAGTAATCCCTCTACTGAACCCTGAAGTACATGCTGTACACAGAATAAAGATCCATTATTTTGATAGCTATAGGGAAGTCGCATGTGAGGAGACAGCTGAGCTTTTAAGGAAAGAAACTAGAAAATCAGAGAAGAGGTTGAGCATAGTTGGTGGTGCTCTAGAGGGCAGAGTGACGGTCTTGGAAGGCAGGAGGAAGCAGGGTACTCAAGTGTAAGAACATGCAGCATCTGTATGGATGATGTGCTCAAGAATCAACTTTCTGGGGCAAGAGAGCATTGGGGCTTGGGGCTTTTATGTTGGAATCTGACTAATAAAAATAGGATGGCTGTCTTAATTAATCTTATTTTGTGGAGAGATTCTGCTTATCTCTTCCTTAGTCCCTAATTCTAAACTTTTATTTACCTAAGCTAGGAGAAAGAATACATGGTCATAGTTCAATAGAATAGAACGATTTAGTATTTTGCCCCCAAATGACCCCAGTGTGTAGTGCTCCCCTCCCTGTGTCCGTGTGTTCTCATTGTTCAACACCCGCCTATGAGTGAGAACATGCGGTGTTTGACCTTCTGCTCTTCTGACAGTCTGCTGACAATGATGGTTTCCAGGTTCATCCATGTCCCTACAAAGGACCAGGGGAAATAGGGGAGGGATGGTGGGGGGTGGGGAGCTGGGGAGAGAGAGCAAGGGGAGGGATGCCAGATGTAGGTGATGGGGAAGAAGGCAGCAAATCACACTGCCATGTGTGTACCTATGCAACAATCTTGCATGTTCTTCACATGTACCCCAAAACCTAAAATGCAATAAAATAAATAAATGGGGGAAAAAAAGAAAAAAAAAATTCTATTAAAAAATGATTTAGTATTTTGATAATGTCCTTTTATTCAAAGCAAAATATGTCTCTTGAATTAAAGCAAGTACATTTTCTCTCATCTATGATGACATAAAATTCCACAGCACTATGCTCAGCTTAATTTTTAAAAATCCTTTCTTACACTCATGGACATGTAATTCAAAGTTTTCTCATTTATGTATCAAAACTACCAGTCTTTTGTTGTAGTATGTTACTGGATGATCATTTAATCTCTGTGAGCTTCAGTTTCCTTGTTTTTAGAATAGTGCCTATCACATTTTAACTTGTAAAGTTTGGAGAGGGATATACTGAAATTCTAGACATAAAAGTAAATACTGCAGGACCTGGTATATTATTAGTAATCTCCTGCCTTTCGGTAGGTTGATATTTGGCAATTATATCTTCAAAGCCTTTTCCGTGTGTGTGTGTGTGTGTGTGTGTGTGTATTTCTGGAGATAATAGAAGCATGGGACCTAAGTATTCTTACGATTAAAGAGTTTATCCTTAAATTCAGTTTCGTAGAACAATCAGAAAAAAGAGAAAAAGACAGTCATGACAGAAAATCATCAATTTGAGCAACACTCCCTCTTCTTAGGGGTTTAATGGATGGCTTTCTCTACCAACCTAATGACTCTTTGAAGGGGCTCAAATTTCCAAAGAGAACATAAGGAGCATACTGTTCTTTTCTGTAAGCCGCAAAGAATATGGTTATTGAATAGGAACCAGTAATGACTTCTTTCATATTCTTAATGAAAGAACATATTTTATGTCTGTAGGTATTCCTATTTTACTCTCCATGGCACTTTAAAAGTTGATAAGTGAAATTTGACATTTGGAGGCTTTAAAGGGAAAAATAGCTGTATTTCAATACATCATTGCTTCACACATTGTACTGGATTTTTGAGGATAATATGCTTTTGTTGGCTTCAAGTTACCAAAGAGGACATCATGTAGTAATTTCCTCCTACTGTTACCTAAGATATATTTGGATTACAGAGTAATTGGCGGCTACTTTTAGTGCAAAATCAGGTTATAGGTAATTTCATTAAAGTAAGTGGTAGTTATAGGCTGCACTCTCTTTTTGCATCTAATGTAGTCACAGGAAGTATTCAATTTAATTCAAGTCCTTAAAGAGTACAAAATGTTCATGGCACTAATGACTGTAGTTATTCTGCAGCTCTGCATTTCACCCAGTGTTAAGTCCCATAAAATCATCCTGTTCCATGGATGATATGACAAGGCCACCTTTTCTCAGACACAGCCTTGGAACACTTAATGAGTGCAGCACATTTCAAGGAGGTTGTGTGGAACAAAGCTGTGATTACAATCAAGTTGTAACTAGTTGTCAAAGTGTTGCCTAATTTTTTTTCTGTTTTCAACTAAAGCCAAATAGGTATTAGTCTCTATCACCTTTTTTAAGCATCTCTAATAAAAATCCCTAATAACTATGACATCGATGTGTGCAAGGGCCAATTCTTAGTCCTAGTCTTATTTGACTTCTCAACACTATGGATCTCACTGATTATGTCCTTTTTTTTTTTTTTTTTTTTTTTTTTTTTTTTTTTTTTTTTTTTTTTTTTTTTTTTTTTTTTTTTTGCATGTTCTCTGTTTGGCTTCTGGGTCACCAGGTCACCAACTCTCTCCTGTTTTCCCATCTATCTCACTGTTTCCTCGTTTTCAGTCTCTTCTGCTGGCTCTCTTCCCCACCTCCCTCCTTCATTTCTTTGTTTTCTTAATGTTGTATTATCCAAGGGCTCATTTGTTCGGCCTCTTTTCTTTTCAGTCAATGCCAGTTAATCTCATCTAATTCTTTTGGCTTTTCATATAATTTATATGATGATAGCACCCATTTCAGAAATCTCTCTGAAATCCAGACTGTAAACCCAATCATTCAAGAAAATTTCTATTTGCATGTCTAATGGGTATCTCAAGTTTAATATATACACACTGAATTATTTTCCTTTACTCAATTCTGCTTCTGCTTCAGGCTTCTCAATGACATAAAAGGCAACTCTAGCATTTAAATTGCATAAGCCAATGTTTGGAGCCATTTTGACATTTTTCTTTTCTGATACTTCACATTTAATCAATTGGCCAATCCAGCCAGATTCTATCTTGAAAATATATCAGAATTTTACCACTTTCACCACCACTGTTGCCAGCACTCTGATTCAAGCCACCGTCAGCTTTTTCCCGGATTTCTGCCATACCATCCTAATTAGTCTTTGCTTCCATCTTCGCCCGCCTTCAGTCTATATCCTACTCTTCCACCAGAGTACTCCCATTTAGATATGTCACATCTGGTCAGATTGATGACTTTCCATACTTCCCATCCCACTCAGAATAAAATCCAACGTGCTTACAATGGCTGACAGGGTTCTGTGTGATCTGGCCCCTGCGGTCTCTCTGACCCTGTCTCCTTCTCATCTTTCCTTTGTTTACTTCACTCCTGTCATACTGGCCTCCTTTCCTGTTCCTCAGTCACCAAATATACCCTTTCCTCAGGACTTTTGCATTTGCTCTTTCCTCTGTCTGGAAAACTCTTTCCTTTTGTGTCCTCATGGGTTGCTCCCTCACTTCCTTGTGTTTTTGCTGATAGGCCACCATGCCACTGAGCCATCTCTGATCATCCTGTGTGAAATTCAACCATTTTCTTTATCCAGCCCTTTCTTTTGTCACTCTGTGTAGCCTATACTATGATAGATGATGCAAGGAAGAAATGACTAGATGTTTACTCTTTTATTATTATATGTCTTTCTCATTAGAATACAAACTTGTTGAGGATAGGGAACTTTGTATCTTTTGCACATTCCTTTGTCCTTGTGTCCAGTGTAGTATATCCCTTAGACAAACTACTCAGTCTATATTTGTCAAATAAATAAATGAGGTGAGACTGAGCTTCTTTTGTGTGTAATGGTTAATCATAACTTCACCAATTTTACTTCCTAAGGTCTTTCTCTGATTGTTAATTCTCCTGATCACTAAGATCAGCTATATTGCTGGGCCATAGAGCTTAAAATGCTTGGATGGGAAGTTTTTTTTTAATTATTATCATTATTAAAGGGCCAGGCTGGGTATGACTTGGCCCCAGAGAGAGGTTGGATAGCCTGAATGGACAGGGTGGGGTTTGGGATAGGCCAGAGAAATGGTTGTGAGAAGAAGCCCATAGTTTATCTCAGGAGAAGTCCAAACATAGACAGTCAGAGATAACCCTGATTATAGGGAGAGCACAGTATCAAAAAGGGGAAAATAGCAATTCAGGCATGTAGTCTGGGTCAGAAAGATCCTGCTACAGGTGAGCCGAAGTTCAGGAGGAGTACTTGTTTCCACAGCATTAAAGAAATGTAGGAAAGACACAGAGCTCACAGATAGAGTTTATGGAATTGAGGGAGTACAAGAGAGCCCTTGGATTGAAAAAGCATATGGATTTCTGGGTGAGATAAATAGGTAGCAAGGAGAGAAGACAGGTGGGCTGTACTAGAGGACTGGAAATGGAAGGAATAATTATCTGCATTTATCAAAATATCTGGGTGGACCACTTGCTTCAGAACCACACAGGTTTTTTATTAAAAATGCAGAGTCCCATGCTCCACCTCAGTTTATTGAGTCAGGATGAATGGGGCGAAGTTCTGGGCTGCTGTGGTGGCTCCATAAGAATCACCTGTTATAAACTTTTGATGAGAAAAGGGACAAACGGGGAAGGAACAATAGATGAAACTAAAGATTAAAAGATTGTGATCAGAAATTCTGGAATATGATACAACCTGTGAACCCTCTTGAACATGAAGAGGTTTTGGAAGGCTTATTGATTGTGTGGTAAGAATCAGGTTTATTTTTGTTGGTAGTACCATTTTATTCTCCCAGTTCTGGCTATGGCTGGGAATAATTGCACACATATCCCCATATACACACATGTATATGCGTATTTGAATGTATATCTTATTCATATCAAATATATTCTTTGTAATGACATTGTCTGTGTGCCTATGGAGGGAGGTATTGTTGAAAAATGTGTGTCCACACTCACACTGTGCATTGAAAAAGATACTTGGGGTTGCCCCATAGTTTATAATCATGAGTCAAAAACCAGTGGCCTGACTGGCATATCTGATCTGTAGGTCATTTATTCATTGAAAAGTATCATGATTTTATAAATTATAAATTTATTGCCAACTTAAAATTTGGAGATTTTGCTTAAAAATCAGATTTCTGACTTTCAACAAATCTAAATATATGACAAAGTGTAGTTTCCAAGTTCCTCAGGAGGAATGGAGAGGTGCTGCCTCCTTCCTATGAAACCTTCTTTCTGTAATTTGCCATAATTTCTCCACTTCCCTACTCTTAGTTCGCTCACTTGAATGACTTGCCTGGTTCATCTATGTGATAAAATAATTTAATTCAGTGAATTGGTTAATGGTTTGACCAACTAATTGGTCCACTCAATAAAGATGGGTGATTAAGTAGGCTGATAAAGAAATATTGTCTGACTCAGGTTCTTGACAACTCTTTCAGTTGAACCTTGTATTGATTATTCTGCCCTTAGGCCTTTAAATAAATTAAATCCAACTTCTAGTGAAAAGACGTTAGCAGTAAGAGTTGATGTGTCAACTTCCACCTAGAAAACAAAATAGATGTTCAAAAAGAATGAAGCATAGTGAATGATAACTTCTGTGTACTTTTTTCAGATATGATATAGACATGCCAATATAAAGGATGACTCAGGGAGGTAAGATAAAATTTGCCATTTTAAGATAGTAGACATTTACTTCATTTTCAAAACCATTATGCATACTGTACATTTTTTTTATGATGAACATGTATTGCATTATATTTTTAAATGCCATAAGCTATGAAGGGTGGAAAAGAGATTGGAAATAGCTGGGTTATCAACACAGAGGAAAGACTTTTTCATGGACATGATTCAAATGAACTAATACATGCAGGAAAGATATCTGCAAGATTAAGCAAGTGATACTTACCTTACTAGTTGGAACGATGTCATTATATTCAGCTTGGACTTAATATGTATAAAAGAACCTCCTTGAGTAGTGCAAAAAAACCTGTGAATATAGATGAGTCGAAGCACTAATAGAGGTTGTCTGATTCTCCTTCCTTAGTGGGGAGGACTCACAGGATATATGGGCTCCAATGCCTTACCCCCAAGGAGTGCTAGAATTTTCACATTCATCTGTGATTCTCTAGTGACAGGGACTGATTTCAAAATAGTAGCAGAGACTACACTAAACTTCAGATTTAAAAAATCTGAGGTCAGTATTAGGAAGACCCAAAGCTAGTGTTAGGAACCAAATATAAGGATTTTTAGACGATAGGATAAGATGGGGGGAATAAGGACATTTACAGGATCACAACAGATAGATGGGTCTGGCTATGCAGTGGATAGACAAAAAATGTTGCTGAAGATTAATGTATTCATTTCCCCCACAAATATGGACTGTAAAGACATAAATGTAATAATCAACATGTGGACATTGTATTTTATTGGCCTGGTATTTTATCTTTGTATGAGACTGTCAGTCACTGGCATGAAGGCAATTATCAGAATATTTAGCATCATTTAAAAATGAAATGGTCATCAAATTAAGTGTTTTTTGTTAAACCAGTTGATACATTTTTTTCTAAAACAAGGGCAAAACACTCTTCTTATAGGAAATTATTGAACTTGGTCACTTGATAGGCAGAAAATGGCAAACTACAGTAGCATAAATCAGAGTACTATTCTTTGTAGAAAATCAGTTTAAAAAGTACACTAATTTTCACTGGCAAAGCAAGATGGCCAAATAGAAGACTCCAGCAATTATCTTGCAGAGGGAATACCAAATTTAACAAACAGTCACACTAAAAACACCTTTATAATAATCAAAAATCAGATGAATGATTACAGTACCTGGTTTTAACACCATATTAAAGAAAGGGGCACTGAAGAGGGTAGAAAAGATGGCCTTGAATTGCTGACACCACCCATCCCCTATTCTTCATTAGCAGCCTGATTCATTAGAATCTGTATGCTTGGGGAAGAAAAAGCACAGTCATTGTGGGACTTTGCATGGGAACTCAGTGCTGCCCTGTCACAGTAGAAGGGGTAGAACTCAGCCAGTGCCCACAGTGGGAGCATTTAGACTAGTTCTAGCCAGAGGCTAATTTTCCATCCCAGCAATCAGAACCTGAGTTCTGGTAAGCTCCACCACCATGAGCTGAAGTACTCTGGAATACTAAGTAAACTTGAAAGGCAATTTAGGCCACAAGGACTGCAATTCCTGGGCAAGTCCTGTTGCAGTGCAGGGCTCAGAGACAGAGAACTTGGGGTGCACATGACTTAGTGAGACACCAGCTGGGGTGGTCAAGATTACATAGAGAAGGATTTCAGAATTATATCAGACAAATTTAATAAAAAGATTGAAATAATTAAAAAGAATTAGGCAGAAATTCTGGAGCTGAAAAATGCAGTTGATATACTGAAGAATGCATGAGAGTCTCTTAGGAGCTGAGTTCATCAAACAGAAGAAAGAATTAGTGAGCTTGAAGACAGGATATTTGCAAATTCACAGCCAGAGTACACAAAATAAAAAATGATTAAAAATATGAAGTATGTATACACAATCTATAAAATAGCCTTAAAAGGACAAATCTAAGAGTTTTTTTATTTTAAAGGGGATGTGGAGAGAGATAGGTATAGAAAGTTTATTCAAAGAGAAAATAACAGAGAACTTCCCAAGCCTACAGAAACAATAGGCTATCAGAACATTATAGAACACCAACCAAATTTAGCCAACTTAAGAATACCTTAAAACATTTAATAATCAAACTCCCAAAGGTCAAGGATAAAGAAAGGATTCTACAAGCAGCGAGTAAGAGAGAGAAAACAAAACAAAACATATCAAGGAACTCTAATACTTCTGGCAGCAGACTTTTCAGCAGAAATCTTACAGGTCAGCAGAGAGAGGCATAGCATATTACAAGCACTGAAGAAAAAACAAAAACAACAAACATTTTATCCTAGAAAATAGTATATCCATTGAGAATATCCTTCAAACATGAAGGAGAAATAAAGACTTACCTTTCCCAGAAAAACAAAAACTGAGGAATTTCATCAGTAGCAGACCTGTCCTATAAGACATGCTAAAGGGGCTTCTTTAATCTGAAAGAAAAGGATGTTAATGAGGAAATAATAAATTGAAGGTACAAAACTCACTGGTAGTAGTAAGTACATAGAAAAACACAGAATAGTATAATATTGTAATTGTGGTGTGTAAACTACTCATATCTCGGGTACACAGACTAAAAGATGACCTGATGAAAAATAATAACTACAACTTTTCAAGCCAGAGATAGTATAATAAGGTATAAACAAAAACAAAAACAAAAATTAAAAGGGGGAAGATGATGTTAAAGTGTAGAGTTCTTATTAGTTTTTTCTTTGCTTGTTTATTTGTTTATGCTATCGGTGTTAAATTGTCATTAACTTAAAATGATGGAAGAAAGGAGCTTGTTAACACCATGGTTGATTTTGCAACCACCAAAATCCAAATTGAGAAGAGCTGTTTCTTTGTTAAAGAAACCTGATTTCTTTAACAAATAAATAGCCAAAAAAAAGAAATAGAAAAAAGACAGAGGGAGAAAGGGAAAGAGAAGATGACAAAGTAATAAGAATATTTCTAACAAAGAAAAGACAAATATTTAAGTTGATAGGTATCCCAGTTACACTGATTCAGTCTTTACAAATTATATAAATGTATTGATTTGCCACATGTATTTCCCCCAACCCAAAAAAAGAAAGAGAAGATTTACAAATTAAATGACACTTGAGTTGTATCAGCCAAAAGGAATGTGTGCACCTTGTTTGGATCCTGACAAATCAAGTTGAGAAAAAAATCACTCATGAAATACTAAGGGAAATTTGTACACTAATATTAAGAAGTTATTGAGTGTTTTGGATGTAAATGATAGTGTTTTATAGTTATGCTGTTATAAAAACTAAAAGGATACCTATTTTTAGAGCCTCTACTGAAGTATTAAATGTATTAATTTAAATTAGATAGACATTAAGTTATTAGGTCACATGTGAGTTGGTTTGAAATAATCCAATGAGGGGAGAGTGGGTAGGAAGTGGGTAGGGGTAGAGTGGAAGCAGAATCAGTCATGTGTGCAACATTTCTGGAGCTGAGTTATGGGCACATTGTGGGAAGAAGAGAGGATTACACTATTGCCTACTTTTGCATATTTTTGATTTTCTGTAATAAAGAGTTAAAATATCTGTAAGAAAGATGTTGGTTAAATTACTATATGAATAAGCAAGCCATCTCAGATATTGCTCTCTCTGTTTCTCACATTTCATTGGTCAAATAAAGTGAAATTACAATTTAGAACCCAACATATTTCTGTCCATTTGCCTTCCATAAGAGATACTATTCTTGGAACATAACATTTAACAGATTTCTTAGTGTTCCTTTTTATAACCAGACATTATCATTAAAATGTACTAAAACTAGGCTGGTATGCAAAGTAGGATATAAGGCTAAAGGCCATAAAGAAGCAAATTTGGCAAAATTTAGTATGAAAGTGGAAAAAGAGGCTTAAGGATATTTGAATCATCATTCACTCTGTAAATAACTAAATATTTAATATGAAAGAAAAAAAATATGTCAGTTTTGGGCTTTTGTAGACATACATGTCCAAAACTGATATGGCAGACAGTCTTATTACCTTATAAACTTGATAAATTTGTTCTACTTAAAATCCTAATCAACTTGTAATCATTTCATGGACTCTGTGCATTCTCTGTTGTATTTTCATTTTCCTTGCTTAATTTACTCATTTTTTCCTTGTCTCTATATAATAGAATTTATAAAATCTATTATTGCTGGTGCAATGTTTTGGACATAAAAGTTTGTGAGCTCATTACATTAAGAATCTTTAAGTAAATTCATTAATCTTGTGGGCCTGATGAACTTGGGTTCTTCATTTGTCTCACACACACATATAAAACATACACAATTAGCACATACAGTATTTACTAAAGTCATTAAAGATTCTTTTATCAAGATTCTTTACCTAAATTAGATAAGAAGGAAGAGAACTGGAAATGCATATATAGAAACACACTTCCACATGCATTCACACACACATATACACATAAACATGTACCTGTATGTATATTTGTCATGCCCTTTCTCTTGCGGTCAGAATGCATGAGTCGGCAACCACTGGGTGGTGGTGGAAATAATGTCCTTCATTATTACACCCAATAATCCACTATAAGAATTTCTGTTTGCTCTTTGCTGGGCTGCTGGGATCCTGGGCTCAGGAAGAATTTGAAGGTCCTCATGATTGAGGGAGGAATGCTTTTCTCAGGTAACATAGTTATAGTTCCCATGGATTGGAGGCTATAACTGATGTCCTGTACATACTGGGCTTTTTCTGCCACTGAATCGACAAGCAGAGAATAGCATCATTGTATTGGCAGGGGAAATAGATTCCAATTATCAGAGAGAAATTAGATTGCTCCTCCATGGTGGGGGCAAGGATGATTATATCTGGGATCCAGGGAATTCACTGGAGTGCCTTTGATATTTCCTTTTCCAGCAGTCCTGGCTAATAGAAAATTGTGCCAACCCAATAAAGATAAGACCACTGACTTTCCCATGGGAAGGAAGCTTGTAGAGGAGAAGAAGAAAGCTGCAACTACATACTTAAGTCTTATGAACTAGGTGAAGAAATAACAATTAAAGCAGCTATGATTTATGTTACCTAATTATTTTTTGTTTTTTCTTCTTACCTCTATATGGAGAACCTAGTATTGATTAGCATACAAGGTATGATATGGGAGTATGACTGAATTGACATCGCCCAATGGTACATTTATCAATGGGACTCCAAACATTTCCTGTATCAGGGGCAGGAACTTTTCACTTTGACAAAGGGCATTAATGAATGTTTAGAGGAAAAGGGGGTTGACTGTCACTCTTCATCTCAAGATCCACATTTCAATCTTTTTCTGCCCCAGGCAATCACCTTGTAAGGCTTCAATGTATGGTCTTCTTTGCCCTCCACTTTTTGGTTGGGCTTGACCAATAGGTAGCCATGGCTGCATATCAGCAGGGCAGCAGGGGAAAGAATGATGTCTGAGTACCTATTCTTCTGGCTGAAGTTGCCTCTGCCTGGCTGGATTTTTTGACTAAAGCTCGATGCTTTACCCAAAGTAGTCTCTAATATATGACTCTTTCCTTCCAACTCTAGATATCATTGGCTCAAATCAGGGCTAGTTCCCTATCACCTTCCAGTTTTCCCAAACCCCATGCACATGTTTGTAAGCCCATCTCGAATTATCCTAATTTGAATGTGTTATTTGCTTCTAGCTGGGAACCTCAATCATAATTCCTTTTATAATTCTTATCAATAAGAAGAACCTAGGCCATGGGTAACAGTTGTGATAGAAAGGAGGTTATGAACTGTGGCTTGAGGTCTTTAAAAGAAGGAGGAGTGAGAGCTAGGGCTTAGAATATAGGGGAATATATTATAAATCTTTTTGTATCACAGGCCCTCTATAAGTCTGTCTTATAAAAATTATGTCAGCTTGTCCTTTTTCAAATCTTTGTAATTTATTGTTTAGCCTGGAATTACAACCAGCTACATAATTTGTAGGGCTCGGTGAAAAATGAAAATGCAGGGCTGCCTGTTAAACAAGTCTTAATAATTGTAAAATGGCAACAGCAGAGCCATAAAACATGTGCAGGGCTCTTCTGAGTGTGAGGCTCTGGTCCAAGTGCAGTTCACATGCCTATGAATTTGGCTCTGCCTGGAATCCATGATATAAGGAGTAAAAGCTACCAACTTAAAACAATAGAACTGGACATAAGCTACCAAGACACAGGCAAGTCTTAAGCAAAATACATATTTTGCATACTTATGAAGGATGGAGGGTTGCTGCTAGCCAAAATTTTCAGTCCTTCTTGTGGCTACTTATAAGAAGAGGGAGGCATTAGGAAGGAATGAGATAATCTAGGAGTTGGAGGTTTTGCATCACTAAAACAGTGATTCTTAGTGCTTGGCTGCTCTTTAGAATGCTCTGGGAACATTTAAAATAATTCCAATGCTTCAGCATTTCACCCCACCCCTTCTGAGTTAGTTGGTGTGTTCTGGTGCTATTGTGGTTTTTACAGCTTTACAGGTGATACTAATGTCTAGTCAGCTTTGTGAACCACTACCTTAATTTCTTCCATCAGAGTTGGAAATTGTTGGTTTAGTTGCTTCTAAAGAGAAGTTGTCACACTGCTTTTGCCTTCTATGGAAAAAGTTAAGGAAAAAATGTTAATGTAATGCATTTAGCTTAAATGTTATTTTCATTTCAGATTACCATTTGGGTATAAATAAGTACTCAGTCAACAGACATTGATATTTCCATTATAAAATATGTATTTTTTCTAGATAAAGCATTTTCTTGGATTTGTTTGCATCAGTGATTTTCAAAATGTGATTTAGGGATTTGTTTGAGTCTGTGAATCAAAATTATTTTCATAATGTTTCTAAGACATACATTATTTACCTTTATCATTCTCATTCGCTTATGTGTACAATGGATTTGTTACAACAGAATGACCACAGAAGCAGGTAGAGAATCTAGATGCTTTCTATCAAACCAGACATCCAAGGAATTTACAGAAATTTGAAGCAATGGCACTTTTCACTGGATATTTTAAAATAATGTTATTTATGTTAACACATGT
Organism: Cebus imitator; assembly: GCF_001604975.1. Taxonomy (NCBI): domain Eukaryota; kingdom Metazoa; phylum Chordata; class Mammalia; order Primates; family Cebidae; genus Cebus; species Cebus imitator. The sequence continues at coordinate 6,587,615 of NW_016107339.1, read as the reverse complement.
GGTTTTATCTTTAATAGAATGTATGAATAATAAAATGATCAGTTTTATTTTTTAATTAAATAGTGATAGGTATAACCCACTTAAAACTTATTTGAGGTCTTCAATAATCTTTAAGAGTAAGAGAAGTTTCTGAAACCAAAAAGTCAGAGTACTCCTGGTGTATATGGTGCCATTTTTGAGATCAGGCATCTATATTTTACTTAAAAATTTTTTAAACTTGCTTTTGGCCCCCATAAATGAAACACTTCCATCTTCAGTGAACTACAGACAAAAGAGCTTGTAAGTATCGAATCAATTTGTCATTTATTCATTCATTTAACAGTTTTCATTGTCTATTATTAACCACGCTTTGTGCTAGTTCCTAGCACATAGGCATGCAGCATAGACAAAAACAGTCTCTACCATCATAGATCTAACATTGAATGAGTGAAGAAGGAAGAGAAGCATCCAAGAAATGATCACAATTGTAATTAATTACACTTGTGATGAGCCCCTAAAGAAAAGATAACAGTACAGCAAGAAAAATGTATGGGGATTACTTAACTAAGAAGTGGTCCTTAGGAAAGTGAAATTTCAATGGTGTAGCATGGAATACAGTATGCTATGAAGTGAATACCTTACTTAAGTAACTAAAGCATGGCAAAGGATGAGACTAGAGAGACAGGTAGCAACCAGATTGTATAGTATCATGTAGATAACATTAAGGAATTTAGTCTATGTGTGTGTGTACATGTGTAGGTATGTATGTATGTGCCCTGGTATGCATTATGTGTGTATATTTACAATCACAACTGCTAGAAACAGATATCTGAGATTTTAATATTTGTTTAATAGGAATTAAAATCATAGGAGCCTAGCTAAGTTCTGTTGCATTATTGCAATGAAATATTATAAATGTCTTAAATGATTTTGCACCAACCTAGTATGATACAAAGGCAAACTTATTGAAGAAAAGCCATTCATGGCCTTTTTTTGCTAATGTTTTTTATTTATGCACATTTTTAAATAATATAATTATTACTTTTTTGATATACAATTCTGAGTTTTGACAAATATATAGAGTTGTATAACCACTACCGTAGTTAGGATGCAGAACAGTTCCATCACCTCAAATAATTCCCTTGTAGTGCCCCCTACTCCCAAACCCTAGACAGTACCAGTTTTTTCCCCATCCCTACAGTTTTGCCTTTCCTACAATGTCATATAGATGGAATCATATAGCATGCACCCTTAGGAATCCGGCTTCTTTTGCTTGGCATAATGCATTTGAGATTCAACTGTGTTGTTGTTTTTTTCTTTTCTTTTTTTTTTAACTGTGTTGTTCCATGTGATAGCTTGTTTCTTTTATTTCTGAATTATATTCCATTGTATGGATGTCCAATAGTTCATCCATTTCTCTGCTGATGGACATTTGTACTACTTTCAGTTTTGAGTGATTGTGCAAAATGTTGCTATAAGTAGTCACACAGGTTTTTGTGTGAACATAATATTTCATTTTTCTAGGGTAAATAGCAATGAAATTAAGTCATGTGGCAATTATTTGTCTACTTTCATGAGAAATTGCTAAACCGTGTTTTAATGTGGCTGTAAAATTTTATATTTCTTCAAGAATGTATGATAATCTCAGTTCTGATTTCTCACCAGTCCTTGATATTGTCAGTTTTTTAAAATTTTTCCTACCTATTTTAATAGGCGTGAAGTGGTATCTCAATGTGGATTCAATTAGCATTTCCTAATGGAGGTATAGTGTTGGGCATCTTTTCATATGCCTATTTTTCACTTGTACATCTTCTTTGGTGAGATGTTGGTTAATCATTTTGCCCACTTTTTACTGTTTTCTAAAATTACTGAGTTTTGAGAGTTCTTTATATATGTGCATATTCTTTGTCAGATTTGCAAATCTTTTCCCTGTAGTTTTTCTTTTCACTCTTTTAGAAGTGTCTTTCACAGTTTGAAAGTTTTAAATTTTGATCACATCAAATTTATTAGTTTTTCTTTTATGGATTGTGCGTTTGATGTATCTCAGGATATTTTTCTACGCCAATGTCATGAAGACCTATTTTTTCCCTAAAGTTTTATTTTTTTTTGTTTTATTTTCAGTCTATAATGTATTTGGAATTAATTTTTGTATAAGGTATAAGATATATAGATGTCCAAGTATACCAGTAGTTTTTTTGTTGAAAAGCCTGCTTTTTCTCTGTTGAATTCACTTTGCACCTTTGATGAAAATCATTTGACCATATTGGTGTGGGCTTATTTCTGGACCCTCTAGTCTGTTTTGTTTATTTCTGTGTCTATTCTTTCACCAATATGACACCATTTTGTGTTCTGTAGCTTTATAGTAAGTCTTGAAATCAAGTAGAGAAAATCCTATAGCATTTTTATTAATAAAAATTTATTTTGGCTTCTAGTTTCTTTGCTTTTGTATATAAACTTTAGAATGAACTTGTCTATATCTACACCAAATTCTCATCAGTGTTTTATAGTTTTCAGCATACAGATCCCACCCATATTTTGTTAAACTTGCAGATATATATTTTATTTTTGTAGCTAGTGTAAGTTGTATTTTTAAAATTTTGCTTTCAATTATTCATTGATGGTGTATACATATGTAATTGGTGTTTGTATATTGCACTTTTATCATGTGAAAACTCATTTATTAGTCATGAGAGTGTTCTTTCAGCTTTCTTGAAATTTTCTGTGTAAATAATCATGCGATTTGCAAACATTCGATTTTCTTTCTTTTCAAGCTATATTGCTTTTATTATTTTTTCTTCATTCCCGAGGATATTTTTCCTAAATATATAATTCTGGGTTGACATATTTTTTTGTTTTTTAAAATTATACTTTAAGTTCTGGGGTGCATGTGCAGAATGTGTAGGTTTGTTACATAGATATACACGTGCCATGGTGGTTTGCTGCATCCATCCCTCCATCATCTACATTAGGTATTTCACCTAATGTTATCCTTCCCCAATACCCCCATCCCCTGCAATTCCTCCCCTAGCTCCCCCAACCCCTGACAGACCCTGGTGTGTGACGTTCCCCTCCCTGTGTCCATGTGTTCTCATTGGTCAACATCCACTTATGAGTGAGAACATGTGGTGTTTGATTTTCTGCTCTTGTGTCAGTTTGCCAAAAACGGTGGTTTCCAGCTTCATCCATGTCCCTGCAAAGGACATGAAGTCATCCTTTTTATGACTGCATAGTATTCCATGGTGTATATGTGCCACATTTTATTTATCCAGTCTATCATTGATGGACATTTGGGTTGGTTCCAACTCTTTGCTATTGTAAACACTGCCGCAGAAATGTATGTGTGTGTGTGTGTCTTTATAATAGAATGACTTATAATCTTTTGGGTACATACGAAGTAATGGGATTGCTGGGACAAATGGTATTTCTATTTCTAGATTCTTGAGGAATCGCCACACTGTCTTCCACAAGAGGAGTTTTAAGTTCACAGAGAAATTGGGCAGAAAATAGAGCTCCCATATGTGCCCTCTTCAACACACTCACAGCCCCCCCTCTAGCAACATCTCACATCACAGTCGCATATTTGTTAAAACTGATAAACCTACATTGACACATTATTATCATACAAAGCCTCTAGGTTACATTAGAGTTCCCTCTTAGTTTTGTACATTCTATGGGCTTGGGCAAATTTATAATGTCTTGTATCTACCAGTATGGTATTATAATGGTAATTTAATTGCCCTAAAAATCCTTTGTGCTTGGCCCATTCACCCCTCCCTCTCCCAATTCCTGGCCGTCACTCACCTTTTTGCTGTTTCCATAGTTTTGTGTTTTTCAGAATGTCATATAGTTGTAATCATACAGTATGTAACCTTTTAAGATTGGCTTCTTTCACTTAGTAATAAGGATTCTTTCATCTCCTTTCATGACTTGATGGCTCATTTCTTTTTAGTGCCAAATAATATTTCACTGTCTGAAGGTGTCACTCTTTACTCATTCTTTCACCTTATCGATGGATATTTTGGTCGCTTTCAAGTTTTGATAATTATGAATAAAGCTGCTGTAAACATCCTTGTGCAGGTTTTTGTGTGAACACAATTTTATACTCCTTTGGGTAAATGCTAAGAAGTGCAATAGCTGGATCCTATGGTAGTTTTATAAGAAACTGCCCAGTTGTTCTCTAAATTGGCCATACCATTTTGTATTTCCACTAGACATGAATGAGTTACTGTTGTTCCACATGACTTCCAGTATTTAGTGTTGTCAGTGTTTTGGATTTGGGATATTCTAATAGGTGTTTAATGGTATGTTATTGTTTTAATTCAGTTTATTTATGAAATGATGTTGAACATCGGTACATATTCTTATTTTTCTTTCTTTGGTGATGCAGGTGTTCAGATCTTTTGCTCATTTTTAATATTATTTTAAATTTTCTTTTTGTTAAAGCTTAAGAGTTAAAAAATTATTTTGGATAATAGTCCTTTATCAGATATGTTCTTTGCAAATTCTTTCTCTATGTCTGTGGCTTATCTTCTCATTCTCTTGAGACAGGTTTTTCTGTGCTTTAAAACTGGAATTCCATTGCAGTAGATAGAATTATGGTCCCTCAAAAATGTTTATGTTCTAATCCCTGGAACCTATGAATATTACTTCACCTGGCAAAGAGACTTTGCAGACGTGATTAAGTGGACAGTGAGATGGAAAGTTTATCCTGGATTATCCAGGTGGGCTCAATCAGATCACATGCATCCCTCAAAGCAAACAATCTTTTCCAGCTGTGTTTAGAGGGAGATGTGACCAAAGAAGATTGATGAGAGAGACAAAATGTTGCTGGCTTTCAAACTGGAGGGAGGGAGCCATGATCCCAAATACTTGGGCAATCTCTGGAGGCTGAAAAATACAAGAAAAACGATTTCCCCCTAAAGCCTCCAAAGAGTAATGCAGCACTGAAACACTTTGATTTCAGCCTAGTGAGCTGTGTTCGATTTTTAGCTACAGAAGCATAAGATGATACATTTGTGTTAAGTCACAAGTTTGCAGCAATTTGTTATATAGGAATAGAAAACCGATGCAATTATTTTTTGGTATCTCTTGAGCAATCTTTAGTCATTTGAATTGTTCCTTTTTATGTAATGTGTTATTTTCTCTGGCTGATTTGGTTTTCAGCAGTTTGATTATGATGTGTTTGGACATGATTTACTTTGAATTTCCCTGTTTAGTATGTTCTGAATGATCTAAATCTGTAAAATTGTGTCTATTAATCTAAACTGCAGTATTTTGGGAAGGGATAGAAAATGCAGTGAAGGTTAAATGGGGGCAAAGAACTTTATTCTTTTTCTTCAAGATTGTTTAGTCTATCCTACATCCCTTGAATTTTCATATAAATTGTTAGATATCAATTTGACAGTTTCTACAAAGAAACCAGCTGAGATTTTGATAAGAATTGCGTTGTATCTATAGATCAATTTGGGGACTATTGACATCTTAAAAAAGCTTTTTGATCCATGAATGTCAAATGTGCTCCCAGTCATTTATGTCTTTTAAAATTTATTTCAAAAGTATTTTGTAGTTTTCACAGAAATATTATTCTTTTGTTAAATTTATTTCTAATCATTTTATTCTACTTGAGCCTATTGTAAGTAGAATTGTTTTCTTAATTTGGATTTCACTTTGCTTATTTCTACTATATAGACAATCAGTTCATTTTTACGGTAATCTTATATCCTGCAAACTTTTTGAGCTTAGATAGTTATAATAGTTTTTCAGTACATTCCATAGAATTTTCTTTATCTAGGTTTCTATATTTAGATTTTCTGTATCAAGGGCAATAGAGATAGTTGTAGGTCTTCCTTTCCAGCCTGGATGTTTTTTATTTTGTTTCCTTGCCTAATTGCCCTGGATAGAACCTCTAGTACAATGCTGAATAGAAGTTGCAATAACAGACTTCCTTGTATCATTTCTGATCTTGGGGGAAACATTCAGTTCTTCATCATTAAATATGATGCTAGCTGTGCATTTTCTTAATAGATGTCATTAATAAAGTTAAGGAAATTACCTTCTATTCTTACTTTGTTGAATTTTTTTTTTTTTTTTTTTTTTTTTTTTTTTTTTTTTTTTTTTTTTTTTTTTTTTTTTTTTTTT